>NW_027339552.1:0-346 GCF_000331145.2 Cicer arietinum | reverse complement strand
TTTGGTTTGGAATTTCGAGTCCATGCATTTTGGCATATACGCATTGCATTAGGGTGCTTGGCACGCGAGTCGTGTTTGATTCAAGTTTATGATTGAGTGTTTTGAATTTGAGTTGTCGTGGTAATTGTGTTGAAATTGCTAAGTGTTATGTATTGATTAGCGTGTGTGCATGCGATGGATTGCAAAACTACTTCAAAAACCAATTCGTCGTGGTGGTTGTGTGGGATTTGCTAAGTGTTAAGTTTTGGAGTTACGTGTGAGTGTGATTGAATTAGTTTTGTTTGATTTTGATCCTTTGATTCCTAATTTTGACATAATTAACAATTCAACAATGTTCATACAATAC
>NW_027339551.1:6363-20099 GCF_000331145.2 Cicer arietinum | reverse complement strand
TTAAAGATAATCGTGAATGGGCTCAAAATATAGCTAGCCTTATTGGAGACACAATTTCATGGTATCATAGATAACAAGGGGTGGAAAAAGTAATATGTCAATGCAGAGATTTCCCAAATGTACCTCTCATGGGAACCAAGGGATGTATTAATTACAATCCGATGGTAGCTTTGAGACAGCTTGGCTACCTTATGTTGGAAAAACCAGATGATAAGTCGTTGGAAGCTTTTGTTTTGCACAATACGGGTATAGTATACCTACCAATGTTGCGAAGGATAAGTAGAGCATGGGAAATGATCATTAGAAGAGGAAAAGTACTTGGATGCAGAAGTTACAGTACAAAAGAACCCTATCAACAATGGGTAAAAAATAGAGTCCAAGAAATCAAGTTGCCTTTCCATAGTACACCCTCGAGTGATTAGGAAATACTCGAACCTACCCTTGCTACCAATGAAGAAATAGAAGAACTCAAAGCATCATTGTTGAAATCCGAAGAGGATAATAAAGAATGAGAACTTACGATCAAAAAACACATGTAAAAGTCAGTTTATTGAAAGAAGCAACAAGAGGTTGAAAATTGAAAAAGAAAATAAACTTGACATACAAGATTGTTTGAGAGGGGAAAATGAAGATTTAGATGTGCGAAAGGAAGAAAAGAATGAAACTATTGAAGAGGCCTATATGTGGAAGCAGTTGTGGAAAAAATCAGCAAGCTCTGAAAAGAAGATAAAAAAAAAGTTTGAAGATTTAAAGAAACAATTGAAAGAAATGATAGTTGAGTGTGAGAGTCAAGTAAGGAATGAGAGGCAACACAAAGAAGAAATTGAAGAATTACTCTCAAAATACCAAGACGCGCTAAGAACAGAAATGAAAAATTCTAGTGAGTTGAAGAATTACATTGACTACCAAGAAAAGATCTATAATGACCTAAAGGACGAAACCAGATATTGGGAAAATCGTTTTATGATGTTGCTAGTTCAATTAAAGAATCAAGATATCTATAAAGAGCTGGAAGATAAAGGAAAACATTGGAAAGACTACTTTTCAAAATTGGCAATGCAAGCTAATCAAGCAATCATAAAAACTCCAAAGCATCTAAGAGAGATTGATGCGGTAACGCATCCGTTGAATACTCCAGTCAAAGTCTACAAGTTCGTTGAATATAAAAATTTGGTAGAAGAATTGGAAGAAAAGATTGGTTGTCCTATTAAAAGAGAAGATTGAAATCCCATAGTCAATGTAGCTTTTTATTTAAATGTGATGTACTCTTTTTTTTTCATCAATGAAGGATTTTCTATTTTGATTTCCAATCCTCATTTTCTTCACTAATAATTTGTTCTTGTTGTTACCTAAGGCTTATGATTCCCCAACATCCGACTATCATAATTATCTAATTGATTTCATCGTCATTCATATTTTGATGCATACTCATAGAAATTTTATTTATTTATTTAAAAAAAAACAGAAAAAAATCAACAAAGTTGTTTCCCCGACACCCTTATCGGACTCGCGCAAACTCCAATATCATGGATGAACTCGAGCAAAACCAAGAAGTAAAAAGAGCGGATGTTAACCAATTGAAGGACAAGGTTGATTGAATCCTAGAAGCTATACAAGCTTTGGCAAGGAAGGATAATACGGATGGGATCCTCCAACTGCAAATGAAGAACACCAAACCACTCCTTCTCACCCACCGGGTTTTACCCCGACTAACCAACAGTTTCGCACAGCAGCTATGCAATTTCCTATATATGGTCTCCCACCTGGTTATACTCCACCTGTACTCATCAACCCCATGGAGAATAACTAGAACCACTCAGCTATCAACCCCCAAAACCTAAACCAATCACAAATACCTTCTCATGTGGGCTATGTACCACCCCAAAACACTATACCCCCAGAAAATATTCCCTATAGTGCACCCCAAGTACCCCATTTTGATGCTAATGGGAATTGGCAACAACGTCACGTTTGGCGATGATACACAATCGAAAGAGAAATTCCATGTTTTAGAAGAGCGAATAAAAGCAACTGAGGGGCATAATGTCTATGGTCTCGAAGCTTTTGATATGTGTTTGGTTCTTGATATGACTATCCCTCCAAAATTCAAGGTTCCAGAGTTTGAAAAATACAAAAGCGCCACATGTCCTAAAAATCATTTGACTATGTATTGCAGGAAAATGACTTCTCATGCTCATAACGACAAACTTCTCATTCACTTTTTCCAAGATAGTTTGGGTGGGGCATCGTTAACTTGGTATATGCATCTTGGGCGAAATCGAATTCGTTCCTGGAAAGACTTGGCTGATGCTTTCTTGAGGCAATACAGGCACAACATTGACATGGCCCCTGATAGGATGCAATTGCAAAATTCATTGAAAAAGGATAACGGAACTTTCAAAGAATACACACAATGGTGGAGAGAAGTGGTATCACAAGTAGAACCTTCTTTATCTGAAAGAGAAATGGTCGATATGTTTATGGATACTCTACAATCACCTTTTTATGATAAGATGATTGGGAGTATGTCATCAAACTTTTCTGACCTGGTCATGATAGCAAAAAGGATAGAAAGTGGGATGAGGAATGGCAAGATTGTATGTGCGACAAGTGGCATAAAGAGACCCCAGACAACCTTCACCAAAAAGAAAGAAGGGGATGCTAACGCTGTATTGGCAAATCCAAGGGTCTTTTATTCTCCAACTATGAATTCTTATCGACCTCCAAATTTTCAGCCCCCAATACCCCAAATTCCCTACATTCCCTATTCATATGTGGCTACGACTTCACAAGCTCCATACCCGCAATATCACCCTTCAAGGCCACCTTTTTATCAACCACCTATCGTCCAACCACCACCTTCCATGTTTTCCCAACAAAACCCATGGAACCAAAATCCAATCCCAAAGCACAAATTAATCGAGAAAAAAAGATAACTCATTTTGACCCGATTCCCGTGACATACGGCCAATTGTTGCCTCACCTACTCCAGAATTCAATGGTAGTCTTGAGGCCAATGAAATCTCTAGAACCACCATTCCCAAAATGGTATAATCCAAACGCCAAATGTGAATACATGCAGGAGCCGTGGGGAAATCCGTCGAAGATTGTCAAGCCCTAAAAACTAAAGTCCAAGAATTGATTAATAAAAAATGGCTTACCTTCAAGGAAGACGGTCCCAACGTAGAGAATAACCCTTTGTCGGGTCACAAAAGATACTGTTGTCAATCTCATTGAAGAAGAGATAGACAAATATACAAAAGATGATCACGTATCAATCATAAAGCCATGCATGGAAAATGATAGATCTTTTCCAAGATCATTGGAAATCCTCTATAGAAAAGAGAATCCTAAGGCAACTCGTAGTGGAAAAAATGCAATAATTGTCCAAGCACCAACCTCTTTTCCTTATGAAAATAACAGGGCAGTACCATGAAGTTATGAAGTCACATCCCATTTAGTCAATCACCAATCAAGCGATAGCTCTAAACTTCAAGGTATTGATGTCACCAATATTTCAGGAATTGGTGGGATGACCCGGAGTGGTTGAGTATACGCTCCTGAGAAACTTAGGAAAAAGGAGAGTCATGGAGAAAAAGGGAAAGAAGTCGTGTATCATGCCATAAAAGGACCGGAAATTTGCAAAAAATTAGTGTCTACAGAAGAAGCTAATGAATTTTTGAAGTTTTAAAGCAGAGTGAGTATAAGGTGGTAGATCAACTAAATCAAACCCCTTCCAAGATATATATTCTTTCTTTGTTATTAAACTCTGAAGTGCACAGAAGGGCACTGATGCAAATTTTAAATGAGGCCCATGTTACTCATGATATCACTGTCAACCAATTTGATGGAGTTGTAGGTAATATCACCGCCAATAGCAGCTTGAGTTTTAGCAATGTTGAATTACCGGCTAAGGGAATAGAGCATAATAAAGCACTACACATCTCTGTGAGGTGTCATGATCATATTCTGGCACGAGTGCTAGTTGATAACGATTCATCGTTAAATGTCATGTCGAAATCGACACTTTCAAAACTTTTTGTTGATGGGGCTTGTTTGAAGCCGAGTGCTATGGTGGTGAAAGCGTTTGATGGATCCAGAAGACAAGTTGTTGGTGAGATTGACCTGCCGATTCAAATCAGACCCCATAACTTTGGAATAACCTTCCAAGTGATGGATATTAAGCTGGCGTACAATTGCCTTTCACGGAGACTGTGGATTCACGCTGCTGGAGCAGTGACATCCACACTCCACCAAAAGCTAAAGTTTATAGTGAACAATAAGCTGGTGATAATATTTGGAGAAGAAGATATGATAGTGAGTCATCTATCTTCTATGGGTTACATTGAAGACACAGAGGAAGACACAGAGAAATCTCCAATGTTGTCTTCATGGGTGAAGGATTTCGTTTAAAAGAACCAAAACTATCTACCACATCATTGAAGTCTAAAAAATCCATGTTGGAAGGAGTTGCTTTTGTTAAATTTGGGAAATTGATAGAAATACCCAAAAAGAACGATATGTACAGTTTGGGATATGTACCTACTAAAGCTGACAAAGAAAAGGCTGTGAAGGAAAAAATGGAAAGTAAGATGACTGGTTTGGAAAATCGGGTACCAAATTCACAAAAGATTTCTATTTGTGACATTCACCAAACTTTTCAAAGCGCTGGAATAATATATGTTGATCAAGTGGCTGTTGCGGAAGAGGATCATGTTGATGATGATACCCTCAAATTGGTGTACCCTTGTCATCCAAACACCAGTCTCAACAATTGGAAGATCATCGAGTTTCCGGTGTTTGTTAATTCATGTTCAAAGTAATTATGTATTTTAACTCATTTTGCTCTGCCCAAGGCTATAAGGATAACTATTTAGGGCGCATGTATTTCAATTTTGTACTTATTATCAATAAATGCATTTTTGAATTCTCCAACTGTTTTTCTTTTTCTTTTTTTGGCAATCTTTATTCATATTTTCTCTTTTCTGTTTTTTTTTCTTAATTTAAACAATGTAGAGTCGAAAATGAATACGTTGAAAATAGCAGCGCTAGAACTCCTTGTAATTTTGAACGCCCAATTTATCATGCTGGTGAGGATTGTGAAGAAGATTATGAGCCTCCCCGAGAACTAGAAACGTTCATTGAACAGGAAGCTAAGATAATCTAACCCTATAAAGAATATGTTGAGGTGATCAATTTAGGGACTGAACATGATAAGAAAGAATTTAAAATTGGCATGTCTATGAAAGAAAGTGAACGAGAAAAGCTGGTTAAACTTTTATTTGATTATGTGGATATCTTTGCATGGTCATATTAGGATATGTCAGGGCTAGATACTAACATAGTTGAACACAAGCTATGACTCAAGCCTGAATGTACTCCAATTAAACAAAAACTAAGGAGGATGAGACCTGATATGTCACTTAAAATTAGAGAAGAAGTCAAGAAGTAATTTGATGTTGGTTTCTTAACAGTGGCAAAATACCATCAATGGATTTAAATAAAGCTAGTCCCAAAGACGATTTTCCTTTGCCTCACATTGATGTCCTAGTAGATAGCACTACTCAATATTCTCTTTTCTCCTTCATGGATGGTTTCTTAGGGTATAATCAAATCAAGATGGCTTCCGAAGATATGGAGAAAACTACATTCATCACACAATGGGGAACTTTCTGTTATAAAGTGATGCCTTTTGGATTGAAGAATGTCGGGGCAACCTATCAAAGAGCAATGGTAACTTTGTTTCATGACATGTTGCATAAGGAAATAGAGGTTTACGTGGACTATATGATTGCAAAATCTCGGACCGAAGAAGACCATGTTATTAACCTTCAAAAGTTGTTTGTGCGACTAAGAAAGTTCAGACTTCGTTTAAACCCTGCTAAATGCACTTTTGGTGTAAGATCAGGCAAGTTACTTGGGTTTATCGTTAGTCAAAAAGGGATAGAAGTGGACCCAGATAAAGTTAGAGCAATACAAGAAATGTCCGTTCCACGCACGGAAAAAGAAATTTGTGGCTTTTTAGGTAGATTGAATTACATTGCCAGGTTCATATCACATCTCACCGCTACATGTGAGCCAATTTTCAAGTTGTTGCGCAAAGACCAAAAGGTTGAATGGAATGAAAATTGTCAAAAAGCTTTCGAAAAGATTAAGCAGTACTTGTCAAAACCTCCAATCTTAGTGCCTCTTGTTCCGGGGAAACCGCTTATTATGTATCTGACAGTACTTGACGAGTCAATGGGTTGTGTACTGGGGCAACACGATGAATCTGGTAAGAAAGAACATGCTATTTATTATTTGAGCAAAAATTTCACCAGTTGTGAAATAAGATATTCACTCCTTGAACGAACATGTTGTGCATTAGCATGGGCTGCTCGTCGATTGAGGCATACATGTTATGTCATACAACTTGGTTGGTGTCTAAAATGGACCCAATTAAATACATCTTTGAGAAACCTGCTCTTACTGGAAGGATTTCCCGTTGGCAGATGTTATTATCATAATACGATTTGGTATACGTTGCACAAAAAGCTATCAAAGGAAGCTTCTTAGCAGAGTATTTGGCCCAACAACCTGTTGAAGTTATCAATCAATGCGGTGTGAATTCCCCGATGAAGGCATCATGACTTTATTTGAAGAGACTAAATCATCTGAAAAAGAAAAATGGACTTTGGTGTTTGATGGTGCTTCTAATGCATTAGGGCATGGAATTGGAGCCATTTTGATTTCCCTAGAGAACGAGTTCACTCCATTTACGGCTAGATTATGTTTTGATTGCACAAACAACATTGCAGAATATGAAGCATGTGTCATGGGAATTAAAGCAGCCATTGAATCAAAGGTAAAAGTTCTTGAGGTATATGGAGACTCATCTTGGGTCATCAATCAAACAAAAGGAGAGTGGGAAACTCGAGATTTCAAATTGATTTTGTATCATACACATATCAAAGAATTGGTAGAACACTTAGAGCATATCACTTTTCATCATATTCCTTGAGAAGAAAACCAATTTGCTGACGCCCTGACCACATTGTCATCAATGTTCAAAGAAAGTGTCGGTCAGGATGTGTCGGTCATAAAAATTCAACACAAGGATAAGCCAGCATATTGCTTATCGACAAAAGAAGAGTCTGATGGCAAGCCATGGTTTTATGATATCAAGTTATATGTTATGAATAAAGAATATCCGTTGGGTATTTCATAGAACGACAAAAGGGTTTTAAGGAGGTTGTCAATGAACTTCTTCTTAAATGGTGATGTGCTTTATAAGAAGAATCATGATATGGTTCTCCTCAGATGTATGGATAAAGCGGAAGCAGAAAAGATTATTCAAGAGGTTCACGAAGGTTCTTTTGGAACTCATGCAAATGAGCACGCAATGGCAAGAAAAATCTTGAGGGCTGGCTATTATTGGTTGACCATGGAATCTGATTGCTTTAGGTACGTAAAGAAATATCATAAATGTCAAATCTATGCTGATAAAGTACATGTACCGCACACCTCTTTGAATGTTTTAACATCGCCATGGCCATTTTCAATGTGGGGGATGGATGTTATCGGACTCATCGAGCCAAAAGCTTCCAATGGTCATCGGTTTATCCTGGTTGCTATTGATTATTTCACAAAATGGGTTGAAGCCGCTTCTTATGCCAATGTGACGAGAAGTGTGGTTGTCAAATTCATCAAAAGAGAATTGATTTGTCGATATGGCTTACCAAATAAGAATATGAATAATAAAATGATGAAGGAGTTGTGTGATAGTTTCAAAATTCAGCATCATAATTCTTCGCCATATCGTTCAAAAATGAATGGGGCTGTAGAAGCAGCAAATAAGAATATCAAGAAGATCATACAAAAGATGGTGCAGACATATAAGGATTGGCATGAAATGCTTCCCTTTGCATTATATGGCTATAGAACCTCTGTTCGTACCTCAACAGGGGCAACTCCTTTTTCATTGGTGTATGGAATGGAAGCGGTACTTCCCATTGAAGTTGAAATTCCCTCGATCAGAGTCTTGATGGAAACAAAACTGGAAGAGGCTGAGTGGGTTCAATCACGATTCGATCAATTAAATCTCAAAGAAGAAAAAAGAATGATAGCTCTATGTCATGGCCAGCTATATCAAAAAAGACTTAAAAAGGCATACGAGAAAAAAAGTCCGTCCTCGAGAGTTTCAAGAAGGGAACTTGGTGTTAAAGAAAATATTGCCCATAAAAAAGGATTTTCGTGGAAAGTGGACTCCGAATTACGAAGGACCATATGTTGTGAAAAAAGCTTTTTCTGGGGGAGCTCTAATACTCGCAGAAATGGATGGAGATGACCTTCCACTTCCAGTAAATTCAGATGCAGTCAAAAAATATTATGCTTAAAAAAGGGGTGATGAGCTCGCTAGGTTGAAAACCTGAAAAGGCGACCTAGGCAAAAACTAGAGCATCCCGATGGATTGAAAACTAGAAAGAGCGGTCCATGCAAAAGTTAGGGATAAATGCTTCAAACTGGGGCAATTATTATTCTTGGAAGCTGATTATTAGGATTCCTAAATTACAAGAGTGACTAGCGTTTGTTATGTCTCCACCTAAAATTAAACATACTCGTCCCCACATTGTAACCCCTACCTCAATTGTTTTGCTTTCAATGTAACGAATTTACATTTTCGAATATTGTCATTCGATGTTGCACGTTACACTATTTATATACCAATCCAGTTTCATTATTGATTGTTCTATTGTTTCAAAAATTTGTTTTATGATAATAAATGTTGGAATTTGAAATATGTGAAAATATAAAAGCATTTTAAATATTTTGACACTTGAAAATATATACACGAGAACTCGTTTGATTCTCAAAATATATGAGTGTGTGAAAAATAATAAGGAGGGTAGTCATTTTAAATAATGGATTTTTGCTTTGCCTCGAAAAAAAACGGATATTCGATAGATACGAAGAGTCACCATGTGGAAACAATATTTGTCTTTATTCATCCATTGAATCTTGGGACGAAGAAGAGCATAAGGATCGGGGAATCAAAGAAAGGAACAAAAATTTATCTATAATGCATGACACATAAACCATGCATAATTTACTCATACTCACATGATCCATGCATCTTCATTGACACTTTACATATACTCAATGCATAGCACACGCATGAATCATTCATACCTTATCATCCGAACTGCAAATATCATATACTTATTCTCCCTCTTTACCTACCTTCAAGATTGGATCTATTACGTTCATGTCGATCTACGCATCGGTAAACAATCCGAAGATGATCACTTTCATTCATGTCGATGTACGCATCAGTGAAAAATTCGAAGACGATCACTTTCATTTATGTCGATTTATGCATCGGTAACCAATCCGAAGACGATCATTTTCATTTTTGTAGATCTACACATTGGTAACCAATCTGAAGACGATCATTTTTGTTTCTATAGATCTACGCGTCAATAACCAATCCGAAGACGATCATTTTTGTTTCTATAGATCTATGCATCGGTAACCAATCAGAAGACAATCATTTTTTATTTCTATAGATCTACACATCGGTAAACAATTCGAAGACGATCACATTCATTTCTGTTGATCTACGCATCGGTAACCAATCCGAAGACGATCATTTTTATTTCTTTCGATCTACGCACCGATAACTAATCCGAAGACGATCATTTTGCATATCTCAAATTTTTTTTGCATCTTTCTCACTTTAACATTTCAAGGGCACTTTAATACATGTGTTTGTTATTGGAAAAAATTTAGGTCCTTATATTTACTTATCTTTTACCTGATAACATGAAAACGAATATAATTGTTATTCATATTTTTCAAGTAAAATATAATTAAATAGAGGCAGCTGTAGTACCCTAATTTGTCCAATTTATTATAAATAAATCAAAAAGGAAAATATATTTAAAAAAAAGGAAATAAATATAATTACAATAAGTAGGCTCATCAATTTACAATGCCAAATCAAGTTACAATTTTAAATTACAATTACAATCAAATTGCAACCATAAATAAAACCAAATTAAATTACAATAAAATTAAACCAAATTACATTACAATAAAATTTAAACCAAACTAAATTAAGCCAGCCTGCTTTGGCTCTATTTTGTTGTTGTTGTTGCCTTTCTGTTTCTGATGCAGTGTCATGGTTGAGGCACTAGCCTTTACTTTATTACTAATTAGAGAAACATAAAAACATAATTTATAAGTCAGTTTTTGTACACATTATGCAGAATAAAGAGACAAATTTTTGAGTTAGAAAAAAAAAGAAAAACTAAAGGACAAATAAAAGCTCAACAATAAACAGATCAAAACAAATAAGCTAAAACTATGAAGGCATCAGAGGTGCAGAAAAATGCAGATGATGAGCAAAGAAAACGAAACATCAAACAAGGAACTAGCAAGCTCAAACTTAAATAGGGGCACAACCAAGAAAGCAACTAAACAGATAAAAAAAACTCTATAAATACATCCCTTTTTTTTTACAAAGGAGGAGAAAAATTTGACTGATAAGAAACACATCTAAAGAAGAGAGTTTTGGTTTAAAAAAAAGAGAAGGGAAAAGATAATTTTTTTTTTAAAGAGAGATTCTGAAACAAAAATAGTTGAGCGTAGAAGGAGCAACAACTCAGCTCCATCCTTAAAATCATATATATTTAGAAATATAAAAAATAGAAAAGGAGAGAAGCAGAAGTCACCGTCACTTCCGCCGGTAATCGTTGCTAACCACCGTTAACCGTGCACTGCTATCGCCTTGTTCTTTTCGGTGTGTGTCATTCTCATGTTTGTTTTATATTTCACTGTTAAAATAAAAGGATACATTATATGAAGTTTGTTTTAGGATTAAAAATAAATTTTGTTTAGGATTAAAAATAAAAGGATATGTTTACGTTTGTTTTGAAATGAGGCTGAGACTGGTTTGTTTTGTTTTTTAAATGAATGAGGTCGAAATCATGATTAGCTATTTGGGAATACATTTGTTTGGACATATAGCTGATGAAAACACGTGTGGCTAGGATGTCTTGAAAAGTTCCGCAGGCATAGGCAGCTTAGCATTAATAATTAGTATTTGCTAATTTAAAGGTGAAAAGATTTTGCAATCAGGCCTAGGCAGAACAATACTATTTGTTTGATTTTAGTTTATTAAATATTTATTCATATATAATAATAAGGATAAACCAATCAAATTTTACTTCAAAATACATATTATGATAATTTAACCATTTTAAAATTCATTTCTATTTTTTAAAAAATTATTTTCAAATAGTTAATTAGATATGACATCTTTTTAATCTTTGAGCAGTTATAACACAAGTTGTACAACTTTAACGGGTTAACTAGATGTGACATCTTTTTAGTCTTGAGTTTTTTTTTTAGACACAAGTTGAACAACTTGATAGTATTAAAATTCTTTTTTTTTTTAGACAATTATTTAAATCAAACCAACTCTTTTCAGCAAAAAAAAAAAGAATATTTTTTTTTATTTTAAACGATTTTCTATAAAAAAAAACAATCAAACACATCTGTACTTTTCTGCTTAAGAACTAGGAGATACGTAAGAGCAAGATCACATTTTTGTCAAGTGCATTAATAAATTTTATTTTATTTTCGTCTTTTATTTCTTAAGTACACATTTATTCCAAAATCGTATTAAAAAAATAGTAATAATTGTTATTCATTTTTAATAAATTAATATATTTAAGTTAATATTAATCTTGCACAATTAATTATAGGTAACCATGTTTTAACTAATGTCGTAGGTTGCTAATACGTTCCCTACGCATAATCGACTCCCGAACTCAAATTTGGTTTCAAATACCATTTTTTCTATTTTTAAGTGTTTTCCAATATTTTCCCTATTTTAAAATAAATTTTGGTGGCGAATCCATTAAATTCGAGAAACACTCGAAATTTTAGGCCGCGACAATAGGCATAATAATTTTATATATATCTAACTTGGAAAATATCCAAACAATATGATAAAAATATTATTTACATTCACTTGCTCATTTTATTGTTGTAAACATGTATTTTAAAGTTTTCCAAAAATCAATAAACAAATTTGATTAATAAGTAATTTTTTATATATTCATTCTTTTCACTTTCAAAAAACAATATTCACCTATTTCATTTAAAAAAATCAATACTCTATTACATTCTCTTTAATTTAATTATACAATAATTAGTTAAAAATGTTATAATTGACGAAAAGAGTTGACACCACTCCCTTAACATTTTCCAAGCATTACAAAACATGTCATATTAAAATAAAGCAAAGCTAATTCAGGGAAACGAAGAACGTTCTTGACATAATTTTGTAAAACGAAAAACGTTCTCCACTATTAAAAAATAACAAGAATGACCATATTTTTTTTTAAAAAAAGATTAGATCCAGGATTTATAATTTGTTCCAAAATTTGACCGAAAATATACAAGTATCAATTCAGTATAAGAATCACTCCAAAAGACAAAGGCAAAAAGACTATGCTTCATAATTCATAAAGTAAGATTATTCTCCAAGTTGAGCAAGCTTTAAATGCAAAAATTGATAAACTGTATTATATTTTTTTTAGTTTTATTATAAAATAATTAGTTAAAAAGGATTTAATTGACGAAAAGAGTTTGACACTACCTTAACAATTTGAAAGCAAAATATTTTTGTTTTCTTCTTCGAAATATCAAAATCTAAATAATTTTTTGAATCCCACACGTGGCACTCTTTCATCTCACAAACCACCTCCAAAAGTTCAAAACTATTCATCTTTCTCCACTAAATAACAACTTCACACTTTGTTTGAAAAAAGTTCATTTCTCTTTCTCCTTCATCCTCACATCTCATTATCTCAACAATGAGTCATACAAAGGCAGCAGCACGCAAGAACCCTCAGTCAAGAACACCATCACCATCTCCTTCACCATCACCAACTCGTTCACCATCACCTCCACCCAGACCAACACCTCAACATTCTTATTCAAAGAGAACATTCTCTGACAACCTATCATCGTCCCCAGAGTCAACCCCCCCAACGATTACACTTGCTCCACTCTCCATCATTCTTCCACCTTTATTTCAATGCGTTACTCTATCGATTAGTCCGGCTCCACCCCATCTTCAAAAAACACTTAACACTTGTTCAAGTACTTCATCTTCTAAACGAAGATCAATGCAAATCTTGGCAGGTATTGGCACCTCCAAAACCCAAAACACAGACTCAACAATTTACACAATTTCTGATGATGAGTTTGACCCTACACCATCACCACATATTCCTAAACAAAAATCTGCCACTTTACACAACCTTTCGTACCCTCAAAATCACCAACATCCCAAAAAATCCCCTTCCAAGGTGATACCACCCAATTCCATCCCCTCTCAACCTAAAATAAAGATTCATACATCCAAATCATCCAATTTCTGGCCTCTAAAAAATTAAAAAAACCCTAAAAAACTGCTAAGAAAACTTCTGTAAGACCCTTAATTTTAAATCCAAAATTATACAATTTTAGAGTATTTTGTGTTGAATTTCATAGGCTTTTAGCCCACTTTTTGGTATTTAGTGAGTTAAATGCCAAAAATATAATTTTGGAAATTGGATTAATATTATTTGTCGGAGAATAATTTATTTACGTTACGAAGAATTGGATACCATAGAGTTTTATTAAAAATATCACTTGTCGCTGAAAATTTTATCTGTCAATTGAGTTGCGACGAGGGTAGATAT
>NW_027339551.1:0-5061 GCF_000331145.2 Cicer arietinum | reverse complement strand
AAAAAAAAAATACACTCGCGCTGTTAAAAATCGGGGTGTTACAACTTCAAACTCATAACGTTCTCCGTCCAAAACATCAACCCAAGAACGTTCTCCACTCAAAACATCAAACCCTACACCGAAAAAATCTTCCAAACCACCAACCACAAAATCCTCTACCAAACCACCCTCTTCCAAAATCCTCGTTCCTCCCCTTATTTCTTCAAAATTTCTTAAAATTTACAATGACAAATGAGCTCAAAGACCAATTGGCATTGGTTAGGTTTTCATTTTTGAAAACCTCCAATATGAAGGTACCTCTATTAAACATCACAATAAAGCCCTTGGATGGACTAACTTCCATCAAGTATCTAACTGTTTTTTTCTCGATGTCATATGAGCCTTTTACTGCGCTGAAGCCTTTGCAGATAAATCATTCATTGTTTCAAAACTAAAAGGCATTGAAATGCGCTTGAGTCCTTTCATTCTTGCTTATACCCTTCAACCCCATCTGAAGGACCAATAGTTTGTGGAAAAATTGGTTTCCATCCTTAAACAATACCAAAGATGAAGTATTTCACGAGTTGTTCATTGTCGGGTCCACAAACATTTTCTCAGCACGTAAAAAATCTTTTCTTGAAAAAGTTAATAGCATTAGTCAGCACTCTATACTACCCCATTGTGGCAGTTACGAATATGTTTCTAATATTGACGCTTTAATCATCAAACATCTTCTTCACTGCAAGAAGTTTAATCTACCCCACCTGATAATCCACCATATGACTGCTGACATCAACAAAGACTACAAGAGAAACAATGTCCCATATGGTATGGTTTTCTAAAAAATCTTTAGATATTTTAATATCTATTTGATTACAGAATCATCTCGCATTAAAATATCAAAATTAACCTCCAAGAACATTTCTCACATGAAACAAATTTCATCCATCCCACCATCACCCAAAGCTACATTCACTCCACCTACTACTAAAAGAAAAAGATATGATCACACCTCTGCAATCAAAACCAATGCTAAACAGCCAACAAATCAAGGATGTTCTCTGTCTCCCCAGAACTTTCCCCTTTTTCCAGTTCACAAAATCTTAAACCATCACTTGATCAGGTAACCCTTGCAGATCCTGCCTTTCAAACTATCACCACTCTGTTTTTACAAAGTGATATGTGTCGTCCACTTCAAATTCAACAAAACTCTCTAATGTCACCAGCCTTCATGTCACCCCAAAAAACCAGTTCCTCCACTTTTTGAATCAGTCAATATATGGTCTTTCTAGATTCAGACATTTCTGGTCCATCAGTGTCACACAACTCTGCTCCTATAGACTCTCTTCCTCAAATTAACACTTCATTCACCGCTTTATCGTCGTTTAGCACCACTGCAGCACCATATCAAAATACTCCTCTATCCACTCCCATTGAAGATGAACAACGCCCATTCAAAAGAATAAAGATAGAGAAGGAAACATTTGAGACTTATAAGGGAATCCCCAAAAATCTTTGCTACTCTTTAGACTATCATTGCTAGACAAACTCATCAAGACAAATAGCATCCCATTTTTAGAGACTATATGGCTAACCCGCTTGCTCCAAAGCTTGGGCTAAAACCTCCTTTGCCTAATCCTCCTCCAACTTTTCCAGAAATGCCACAACCATCTCTGTCTTCATGTTCTGAGGGATCATCCCCATCGTTGTATTTCTGAATTAGATGTTTTTATTCCCCTATTCCTTTTTTCTATGACAAATAGGGATAAGTAATTCTTAGTTTTTAAGTATATCAAAAGTCTTTTTGTATGATTACTTCTATAATTTTTAGTTTTTAAACAATGTGTATGTCCAAAACATTATTGTTATATTAATGAAAGTTATATGTTGGTTCAAAAGATTAGCACATATTGATGGGGTGTTTTTAACTAAAAGTTCTCTATGATTATTATTAAAATCAAAATTAAAATCTGAATTAACATGTTTGTCATCATCAAAAAGGGGGTATTGTTGAGACAAAATCTCAAATTAATATTTCAATGATAAGTAAACAGAAGTTAATTAAGACTTATAATTATGATTCTAAGTATTTTGGTATTTAACATATGTGTTTGAGTGTGTTAATAAAAAATAAGTACCAAGCTTATAAAATATATCATATTAAAATGACGCAAACTAATTCAGAGAAACGAAGAACGTTCTTGACAAAATTTTGTAAAACGAAAAACGTTCTCCACTGTTCAAAAATAGCAAGATAACCAGATTCTTAAAGAAAAGATTAGATCCACGATTTATAATTTGTTCCAGAATTTTATCGAAAATATACAAGTATCAATTCAATATAAGAATCACTCCAAAAGACAAAGGCAAAAGACTATGTTGAATTCATAATTCATAAAGCCAGATTATTCTCTAAGTTGAGCAAGCTTCAAGTAAAAAAATTGATAAACTGTATTTTCTTTAGATTAATTATAAAATAATTTAGTTACAAATGATATAATTGACTAAAAGAGTTGATACTACCTTAAGATTTGAAAGCAAAATAATTTTTTTTTCTTCTTGAAATATCAAAATCTAAAAAGAACCGATTGCATGATAAATACTAGTAATATTTCCATCAATAAAATAAGACGAAAGCAAAACACAAGATATAAATAACAAATCATGCATTAGATTTGCGGTGATTATTATTATTTCCCTTAATTTGAAAAATGATAACATAATATATCATTTCTGCTAGGGTGTATAAAAAATAGGAGTATTAAGAACAATAGTTTTTAGTAGATGAATATACACAATTAATACAACATGTGCATACGTGAGTATTATTATTATTATCTTTACAAGAACAATTCTGAGTCACGGCACTTGCTCCATATTTACTGTTGAATGCTCCAAAGCAACTAGATGGAGAGAAACCAGATGAAGAGCTACATTTTCCACCCAATGTCATACTTTCGTGGCAAAGTCTCAATGGATCAACTACAATTATTATAAACATCAAAATATTAATATCAAATTATTTCACAAATCAAAATTCAAAATTTAGAGAACATAAATTCTAATTTCTTAATTATATAAAACAATTCTAATAATAATAATAAGTAGTGATAGATATACCGGATCCATAGGCGAGGCTGAAGAGAACAAATAAAACCCCAATTGTTAGCAAAATGTTTCCTAGCTTCATGATGATATTTTAAATTGAAACTCTAAAACAAGAGGAATTAAACACACATATAAATTGACACACACAATGCACATATTTATATGCATCACAAATATGCACTCTATATTACTTAATTACTTTGGTTAAACTGTAAACATATTTAATAAATTTTTAATAAATAATATTTTTAAATAGATAATTTTATTTATTCGTTATTCGTAATTATAATTATTAAATAGGATTTTCAGTCAAACCTTTATTATGTATAATTATTAAATATGATTTTCATTCAAACCTTTATTATATATAATATTTATTCAAGAAAAATTTAATAAATAATTTATTTAATATAAATTGAAAGATACATTTTTTTTGCCAATTCATAATATAAGTGATCAGATCCAAATAAATAATGAATTTTAATTTAAGATAAATTATTTAACAAAGTTTAAATTTTAACTAAACAGTCTTCATTATGACTTTATATATATAATGGAATTCTAGATTACTATAGTTCATTTTCCTGTTGTATCATAAGATTAAAATTAGAAAAGAAACTTAAATTTCTAAATTTATGTATGCAACTAATATTGAAGGATACATTACGAGATTCATTTCTATAAATTTATTAATTAATTATTTATTTTAATAATTATATATAGTATTGAAAGGAAATATTTTGCATATCTATGTATGATTATTTTATTCATTCTAAACTTATACTTTGATTTCTATTTTGACCTAACAACTGAAATTTATTTTTTTTGTTTTATGAAAGTATTAATAGTTCGTTCAGTGATTTATAAATTACATAAGAAGTTTCTTTTTTTTTTGTTAATTCAAAATTAATATATAGATATATACTTTTACAAAAAATTTATTATTAAAATAT
The DNA here is from genome assembly GCF_000331145.2 of Cicer arietinum. Taxonomy (NCBI): domain Eukaryota; kingdom Viridiplantae; phylum Streptophyta; class Magnoliopsida; order Fabales; family Fabaceae; genus Cicer; species Cicer arietinum. Next base: position 1,021 of record NW_027339551.1, on the reverse strand, counting down.
ATAAGTTTATAATAACTTTATATATATCTAACTTGGATAACGTTCAAATAATACGATAATGATACTATTTACATTCAATTGTTCATTTTTATTGTTATAGACAATTTTTTTTAACATTTTATTTTGTAGACAATTTTTTAAAGTTTTGCAAAAACCAATGAATACTTTAATTAGTTTTCTCAAAAAGAAACTTTGATTGATAAGCAAATTTTGTACTCATTCTTTTCAAATTCAATAAACCGATATTCACCTATTTTGTTTAAGAAAAACCAATAATCTATTTACACTCTTTATTAGTTTAATTATAAAAGAATTAGTTAAAAAGAATACAATTGACAATAAAAGTTGATACAATCTTTAAATTTAAAAGAAAATAGAAATTTTATTTTCTTCAATATATCAATAATTTAAAAGGAACCAGGTGAATAAGAATAACTAGAATACAAAAGTTTTCTTCAATTAATGTTTTGATGATAATTAAACAAAAGTTAATTAAGATTTTAAGTGTTTTGGTATTTAAGATGTGTGTTTGATTGTGTTAATTAAAGATAGGTACCAAGCATTACAAAACATATCATAATAAAATGAAGCAAAGCTAATTCAGAGAAACCTGAATTTTGTAAAACAAAACACGTTCTCCACAGTTCTAAAACAACAAGAATGATCATATTCTTAAAGAAAATATTAGATCCAAGATTTATAATATGTTCTAGAATTTCAGCAGAAATATACAAGTATCAATTCAATATAAGAATCACTTCAAAAGACAAAGGCAAAAGACTATGCTTCATAATTCATAAAGCAAGATCATTCTCCAAGTTGAGCAAGCTAAAAGTACATAAACCGACAAACTAGACATGACAAGTGTCAAGCTAAGATTAAAAGTCATCACACCTCAAAGCAGAAATTAAGACCGTTCTTGGTTTACAAGAAAAACTAAAAAAAAATCATGAGATGTCTCTCAGTCATATGGAGACCAATGGTAACAGTCATAAGTCAGACCAATAACCTTAAAGTACTC
>NW_027339550.1:10456-11000 GCF_000331145.2 Cicer arietinum | reverse complement strand
ACTCTTCATCATATGCATATTTTCTCACTATTTTAGTCTTATTTATCCTCAATCATTAGTTAAATTAAGGATTTATTTGATATATTTTGTTGATTTTTGTTCTTTGAGTTAATAAAATATTTTGTGTTTTATTTTAGTGATTAAGTAGGAATTTTTCGTAATTTTACATTGCGTTGTGTTTTGGTGCAATGCTGAATTTTTGTGAGAAATCAAAATGACACATGTAGAGTATTTCAGCCATATCTGGAGGTGTAGATGTCCAATTGGAGTCAAACCAAGTGCAAATGAAAGCTAAGATCCATAGCTACAACTTTCATGAAGAAACCAGAACCAAATTCAGACTCGAAAGAGGAGAAAAAAATTTGCCGGACAGCTAATGCTGAGCGCGCCCGAGTGCGCCCAAGCGCAAGCCAAGCGCTTTTTCCAGCATCTACTACTGCCCAAACGCGCTGGAGCGCGTTTTCCGCGCCTGGGGCGTGCAACCCTCACCAGCAACCATAAAAACACAGGTTTTTACTGTTTTAGGGATCTTTTTGACTCTTGG
>NW_027339550.1:0-456 GCF_000331145.2 Cicer arietinum | reverse complement strand
TCGATCTTCATCACTGCCAAGATCAATCTTGGATTGAGATCTTATTTTTTTTACCTTCAGCCTCTAGGAGAGTAGACAACTTCAATCTCCAAGAAATAGCGAAGAGTTCCCAAGTCCTTCATCTCAAACTGTTTGGCTAACTACAATTTCAACTCATTGATTCCACTAACATCATCACCTGTAATAATCATATCATCAACATAAAGAGAAAGTATAATGCAACCATAAGTGGTGGACCTTATAAACAATGCAGAATCATGTTCACTAGAGCGGAAACCAAGAGAAGTGATCACAGTAGAGAATTTCTCAAACCAAGCTCGAGGAGCCTGTTTAAGACCATATAGAGCCTTTTTTAACTTACATACTTCTCATTGATTATGAGAAACTCCTTGCGGAGGGACCATATAGACTTCTTCATGAAACTCACCATTTAAAAAAGCATTTTTGACATCCAAT
>NW_027339549.1:12932-13000 GCF_000331145.2 Cicer arietinum | reverse complement strand
TTCTGGAGATCAGAACAAGGTCATCCTCATCCTCAAACAGAGGATACTCTGCGCTTTCCTTTGTTAGA
>NW_027339549.1:12366-12851 GCF_000331145.2 Cicer arietinum | reverse complement strand
GTTCCCACCAAATCTTCTAATTTCATGTTGGTCAAATCTCTTGCTTCTGTAATGGCAGTTACCATTGGCCTCCATTCTTGTGGTAAACTTCTTAGAATTTTTCTTATCCTTTCTTGAACGGAGTATACTTTTCCAAGAGATCTCAAGTTATTCAATATGATGGTTAACCTTGAGAACATTTCATCAATGGTTTCATCCTCCTTCATTTCGAATAGTTCGAAATCCCTTACTCCCATATCTATCCTTGCTTCTTTTACATGACTTGATCCTTCATGATGAATTCTTAGAGTATCCCATAGCTCTTTAGCGTTTTTGCATTCTTCAACTCTGTCATACTCTTCCCTGCTCAAAGCACATGTTAGAAATAAATGAGCTTTAGAGTTTAGGAGTACCTTTGCATTTTCATCAACCGTCCATTGTGATTGAGGTTTCTCATCGGAGGTTGCATCTGCGTTGTTGGTTCTGATGACATGATCTCCATTTTC
>NW_027339549.1:617-2366 GCF_000331145.2 Cicer arietinum | reverse complement strand
ATGTTAATTCAATGACACAAACACATCTATTGGATCCACAAGATTTGTTAAAAACACTAATTGAACTAGAATAAGCCTTGGGAGGAAGAAAATAACCTAAATGTTAATCCAAAGACAGAAATGAATTTATTGGATGCACACGATTGGTTAATAACCCTAATTGGACTACAATAAGCCTAGGGAGGACGAAATAACCTAAATGTTAATCCAAAGACAGAAATGAATTTATTGGATGCACACGATTGGTTAATAACCCTAATTGGACTACAATAAGCCTAGGGAGGACGAAATAACCTAAATGTTAATCCAAAGACAGAAATGAATTTATTGGATGCACACGATTGGTTAATAACCCTAATTGGACTACAATAAGCCTAGGGAGGACGAAATAACCTAAATGTTAATCCAAAGACAGAAATGAATTTATTGGATGCACACGATTGGTTAATAACCCTAATTGGACTACAATAAGCCTAGGGAGGACGAAATAACCTAAATGTTAATCCAAAGACAGAAATGAATTTATTGGATGCACACGATTGGTTAATAACCCTAATTGGACTACAATAAGCCTAGGGAGGACGAAATAACCTAAATGTTAATCCAAAGACAGAAATGAATTTATTGGATGCACACGATTGGTTAATAACCCTAATTGGACTACAATAAGCCTAGGGAGGACGAAATAACCTAAATGTTAATCCAATGACACAAACACACGTATTGGACGAACAAAATTGGATAAAAACCCTAATTGAACTAGAATAAGCCTATAAAGAACGAATATGACCAATGTTAATCCAATGACACAAACAAACATATTTGATGCACAAGATTGGTGAAAATTTTAATTTGACTAGAATAAGCCTTGTGAGGACGAAAATGACCTAAATGTTAATCCAATGACACAAACTCACGTGTTGGTTGCACAAGATTGGATAAAACCCCTAATCGGACTAGAATAAGCCTAGGGGGAAGAAAATGACCTAAATGATAATCCAATGACACAAACACACATATTTGATGCACAAGTTTGGTTAAAAACCATAATTGGACTAGAATAAGCCTTGTGAGGACGACAATTACCTAAATGTCAATCCAATGAACAGACACAACTATTGGATGGGCAAAATTGGATAAAACCCTAATTCGCCTAGAATAAGACTATGATGCAAGAAAATGACCTAAATGTTAATCCAATGACACAAACCTACCTATTGGATGCACAACATTGGTTAAAAACCTTAACTGGACTAGAATAAGCCTAGAGATGACGAAAATGACCTAAATGTTAATCCAATGATAAAAACAAACCTATTGCATTCAAAAGATTGGTTAAAAATGGTAATTTGACTAGAATAAGGCTAGGGAGACGAAATTGACCTAAATATTAATCCAATGACACAAACACATATATTGGATGGACTAGATTGGATAAAAACTCTAATTGAACTAGAATAAGCCTATGAAGGAAGAAAATGACCTAAATGTTTATCCAATAAAACAAATAAATTTATTGGATGCACAAGATTGGTTAAATACCCTAATTGGACTACAATAAGCTTAGGGAGGACAAAAATGACCTAAATGTTAATTCAATGACATGAACAAACATATTTGATTCACAAGATTGGTTAAAAACATGAATTGGACTAGAATAAGCCTCATGAGGACGAAAACAACTTAAATGTTAATTCAATAACACTAACACATCTATTGGATGCACAAGATTGGTTAAATACCCTAATT
>NW_027339549.1:0-113 GCF_000331145.2 Cicer arietinum | reverse complement strand
ACAGAAATGAATTTATTGGATGTACAAGATTGGTTAAAAACCCTAATTGGACTAAAATAAGCCTAGGGAGGACGAAATGACCTAAATGTTAATCCAATGACACAAACATACCT
>NW_027339548.1:10989-15000 GCF_000331145.2 Cicer arietinum | reverse complement strand
ACTTAAATCTAAATCCAGTAAGACTTATGCACTTATTCGACGAACTCCATTGATTTAGAACAAAAGCATACTAGAATAGACCTAGACCCATAACTCTTAATCTCAAACCCTAAACCCTAAACTCTAAACCCTAAAACTTGAACCCTAAACCTATTAAAGACCACAAATGACCTAAAGTATTAACCAATTGGGACTTTTGCACTGATTGGTTGAACTACATTCATTAACAAATAAAATGGACAAAAAAAACATAACAAATGCCAAAAGGATCTAAAATTTTAATCCATTGAGTCTTTTGAACTAATTAGACGATTTAATGACCTACAATATAAATGGATTGAGACTTTTGCCCTTATTGGACGAACTTCAATCAATAAGAACTAAAATAGACAAAAAAAAAAAAACATATTAAGAACACATTAAGGACCTAAAATCCAAATCTAGTGATACTTCTGCACTTATTCGAAGAAATACATTGATTAAGAACTAAAACAGACTAAAATAAACCAAGACCCTTAACGCTTAACCTTAAACCCTAAACCCTTAACCCAAAATCCTAAAACCTTAACCCATAACCCCAAACCCTAAATCCTAAACCTTAAAACCTAAAACCTAAACCGTAATCCATTAACCTAGTAAAGACCAAAATGACCTCAAATATTAATGTATTTTGACTTTTGAACTTATTGGACGAACTACCATGAATAAGAACTAAAATGGTCAAAAAGAAACATATAAAAAACATAAATGACCTAAAATCCAAATCTAGTAACACTTATTCACTTATTTTGACGAACAACATTGATTAAGAACCAAAATAGAGTAGAATAGAACTAGACCCATAACCCTTAATCTCAAACTCTAAACCCTAAACCCTATACCCTAATCCCAAAACCAAAAACCTTAAACCCTTAACCTAGTAAAGACCACAAACGACCTATTATATTAATACATTGAGACTTTTGCACTTATTAGACCAACTACATTGAGACTTTTCAACTTATTAGACGAACTACAATGAATAAGAACAAAAAATGGACAAAAAGAAACATATCAAAAATAAAAAATTACCTAAAATCCATAAGTAGTGACACTTAGGCACTTACTCGATGAACTTCATTAATTAAGAACCAAAATGGACTAAAATAGGCCAAAACCCTTAAACCCTAAACCCTAATCCCTTAACCTAGTAAAGACCAAAATGACATAAAATATTAATACACTGAGACCTTTGCATTTATTGAATGAACTACAATGAATAAGAACTAAATCCGACAAAGAAACATATCAAAAACCAAAAAGTCCTAAAATCTAAATCAACTAAGAATTTTGCACTTATAGGTTGAACTATGTAACACCCCATTTTTCTAAGCGAGGGTGTATTTTTTTTTTCAAAAGAATTAAAATAAAACAGAGAATTAAATAAGGTAAAATACATTTGGATAAATATTTAAGTCGTAACACAACGACGATTAAGTCAACAGAATTTACAAGCAGCGAAATAGTTTTTGAAATACGAATCCAAAGTATTTACACGTCAAAAGTTGGTACATGTAACCCATCGAAAATAACATGTCAAGCTGACAATATTAGTATAGGTACAGTCTTCCATTTTAAAATAAATACAATACAAAAGAAAGACATCTGATCCCTCTATGTCAACCTAATCTGATCATTTTACATGACAACTAAACACCCTGAGTGATCTCCACGCGCCCCGTGAGATCCTCCTAACATAGCTGCAGTCAAGCGTTCCCATCTCCATTCCCGTCCGTAGGGTACCACAATTAATACAACATCATGGGTTTCAAAATGGTATTGCAATCCAACATGTTATCACCAAATTCCAAAACATAACACTTAACATTTATAACACAATTAATACAACATCATGGGTTTCAAAATGGTATTGCAATCCAACATGTTATCACCAAATTCCAAAACATAACACTTAACATTTATAACACAATTAATACAACATCATGGGTTTCAAAATGGTATTGCAATCCAACATGTTATCACCAAATTCCAAAACATAACACTTAACATTTATAACACAATTAATACAACATCATGGGTTTCAAAATGGTATTGCAATCCAACATGTTATCACCAAATTCCAAAACATAACACTTAACATTTATAACACAATTAATACAACATCATGGGTTTCAAAATGGTATTGCAATCCAACATGTTATCACCAAATTCCAAAACATAACACTTAACATTTATAACACAATTAATACAACATCATGGGTTTCAAAATGGTATTGCAATCCAACATGTTATCACCAAATTCCAAAACATAACACTTAACATTTATAACACAATTAATACAACATCATGGGTTTCAAAATGGTATTGCAATCCAACATGTTATCACCAAATTCCAAAACATAACACTTAACATTTATAACACAATTAATACAACATCATGGGTTTCAAAATGGTATTGCAATCCAACATGTTATCACCAAATTCCAAAACATAACACTTAACATTTATAACACAATTAATACAACATCATGGGTTTCAAAATGGTATTGCAATCCAACATGTTATCACCAAATTCCAAAACATAACACTTAACATTTATAACACAATTAATACAACATCATGGGTTTCAAAATGGTATTGCAATCCAACATGTTATCACCAAATTCCAAAACATAACACTTAACATTTATAACACAATTAATACAACATCATGGGTTTCAAAATGGTATTGCAATCCAACATGTTATCACCAAATTCCAAAACATAACACTTAACATTTTTAACACAATTAATACAACATCATGGGTTTCAAAATGGTATTGCAATCCAACATGTTATCACCAAATTCCAAAACATAACACTTAACATTTTTAACACAATTAATACAACATCATGGGTTTCAAAATGGTATTGCAATCCAACATGTTATCACCAAATTCCAAAACATAACACTTAACATTTTTAACACAATTAATACCACATCATGGGTTTCAAAATGGTATAGCAATCCAACATGTTATCACCAAATTCCAAAACATACACTTAACACTTATAACACAATACTACACATCATGGGTTTCAAAATGGTATTGCAATCCAACATGTTATCACCAAATTCCAAAACATACACTTAACACTTATAACACAATACTACACAGACAAAATGAACCAACAATTCACAATTTAACAGGGTGTAGTCTCTCACGGACAAACACCTGTGCAGTCTCTCACGGACAAACACAATTCCCTCAGGAACGTAAGTCGTAAACGTACTACCTATCACGGGTCCGTACCGTTTACCGAGGTGCCACCTATCCCGGGTCTGCACAACTTACCAAACGTAAATCGTAAACGTACTGCCTATCACGGGCCCGTACCGTTTACCAAGGTGCCACCTATCACGGGTCTGCACGATTTACCAAAACATACATAAGTAAACGAGACATTAAGAGATTCCCCATTCTTAATTCTCATCTAACTTAAACCAGGGCGTAGTCTCTCACGGACAAACCCCTGCGCAGTCTCTCACGGACAAACGCAATTCCCGCAGGAACGTAAGTCGTAAACGTACTACCTATCACGGGTCCGTACTGTTTACCGAGGTGCCACCTATCCCGGGTCTGCACAACTTACCAAACACAATTCCCTCAGGAACGTAAGTCGTAAACGTACTACCTATCACGGGTCCGTACTGTTTACCGAGGTGCCACCTATCCCGGGTCTGCACAACTTACCAAACGTAAATCGTAAATGTACTGCCTATCACGGGCCCGTACCGTTTACCAAGGTGCCACCTATCACAGGTCTGCACGATTTACCAAAACACACATAAGTAAACGAGACATTAAGAGATTCCCCATTCTTAATTCTCATTTAACTTAAACGATTTTCAAAATAAACATTAAGTAACCAAGAGATTAAGAGATTCCCCATTCTTAACGCCCAGTTAATGTTGATATCAGTGACCTCGCAATAACAGAAAATATATCAGTTTTCGTTACAAAATTAATC
>NW_027339548.1:0-989 GCF_000331145.2 Cicer arietinum | reverse complement strand
TCGATTTGCCAATCGATTGTATAAATATGTCTTTCAAAATCTTTTAAGAAATCGATTTGGCAACATAGGGACTCATCAAAATCTTTACAATTATTGTGGAAATCTGGGCTTTGCCCTCAGATGAGAGTCAGGACGATCCTACCGGTTCGTACCCTACGGACGGGAATGGAGATGGGAACGCTTGACTGCAGCTACGTTAGGAGGATCTCACGGGGCGCGTGGAGATCACTCAGGGTGTATAGTTTTTGGTAGGATGATCAGATTAGGTTGATGTATAGGGACTAGACGTCCTACTTTTTGGGTTGGAGTATTTTGATTTGGAAAACTGTACTTATACTAATATTGTCAGTTTGACATCTTATTTGAATGGGTCCCATGTACCATTTGTTGTTGTGTAAATGCTTTGGATTTATATTTGGAGAAACTTTTCCGCTGCTTGTAAATTATAATGACTCAATTATTTATCCAAAGGCATTTTCTTGTTTATTTCTCTGTTTTAGTTTAATTTCTTTTGAAAAAAAAAATACACTCTCGCTTTGAAAAACGGGGTGTTACATTGTGGTATCAGAGCATTGGTTTGGTTTTCTTTGGGGAAGAGAGATCCGTGCTGCAGAGTCAAGAGGGTTAGAAGACTTCCGTCGCTATAATCCTCCTAAGTTTAAGGGGGATGAGAATTCAGAAAAGGTGGATCAATGGATCCAAGAAGTGGAGAAGATCTTTGAAATGATTAACTGTCAGACGGGAGTGAAGGTCAGCTATGCCACTTATATGCTGTTGGGGGATGCTGAGTACTGGTGGAGGAGTGCAAGGTTATTGATGGGAGCAGCACACGAGGAGGTGAACTGGGAATCATTCAAAAGGAAGTTTTTAGACAAATACTTCCCGATGAGTACCAGGACTAAACTGGGTGATGATTTTCTGAAACTTCACCAGGGAAGCATGACCGTGGGCGAATATGCCGCTAAGTTTGAATCGCTATCGAGGCATTT
>NW_027339547.1:135-1954 GCF_000331145.2 Cicer arietinum | reverse complement strand
GAATTGTAAGAGTTAAATGGGTATTAAAAACGGGGAATCTTTTAATATCTGCCTTTATTTAATAGTGTTTGTCCGTGAGAGACTACACCCCGGTAAATTGTGTTTGTTCGTGAGAGACTGCACAGGTGTTTGTCCGTGAGAGACTACACCCCGGTAAATTATGTTTGTCCGTGAGAGACTGCACAGGTGTTTGTCCGTGAGAGTGTTAAGTGTTATGTTTTGGGAATTGTGTGATAGCATGTTTGATTGCAAAACTATTTCGAAGCTCATGATGTTGTAGTGATTGTGTTATAAGTGTTAAGTGTTATGTTTTGGGAATTGTGTGATAGCATGTTTGATTGCCAAACTATTTTGAAGCTCATGATGTTGTAGTGATTGTGTTATAAGTGCTAAGTGTTATGTTTTGGGAATTGTGTGATAGCATGTTTGATTGCAAAACTATTTCGAAGCTCATGATGTTGTAGTGATTGTGTTATAAGTGCTAAGTGTTATGTTTTGGGAATTGTGTGATAGCATGTTTGATTGCAAAACTATTTCGAAGCTCATGATGTTGTAGTGATTGTGTTATAAGTGCTAAGTGTTATGTGTTGGAATTGTGTGTGAATGTGATTGAGTTAGTTTATGTATTTTTAGAAAAATATGCAGGGAAATCGATTTCCCAATCGATTTGATTGGTTACAGGAACTCAACTATTTTGACAAAATCGATGTGCCAATCGATTTTGTAAAATGTTTCTTAAAACCATTTACGAAATTGATTGCCCAATCGATTGTTATGTTTCTTGTTTTCTTGAATCTTGAAAAGATAGTGAACTAATCGATTTCCCAATCGATTTGGCCATTACAGTAGCTCAGCTATTTGGGCAAAATCGATTTGCCAATCGATTGAATTAGTTACAGGGGCTCAGCTATTCATTCAATCGATTGCCCAATCGATTGATTTAAGCCCAAAGTGCAGATTTCACTAAAAACCTTCATCCAAATCGATTTCTCAATCGATTGGCATAGTGGAAATTCTCATTCTGAGTTAGATAATCGGTTGCTCAATTGGTTCATCAATGGATTGGCCAATTATCTATTACTTGATTGATTAAAAACTTTATTTGGATTTCATGGTTATTTGGCAAGTGTTACATGAACTTTTAGCATATGGAAACCCCTTTTAAGGTGCATGCTAAGTTGAAAGGTTATTTTGTGCATTTAAAAACTTAAATGTTATGTGTTAATTGTTAATTTCGGTTGGTGACCTTTTACAACTATTGTGGAAATCTGGGCTTTGCCCTCAGATGAGAACCAGGACCATCCTACTGGTCCGTACCATGTGAATGGGAATGTAGATGCGAATGCCTGACTGGAGCTATGTTAGGAGGATCTTACTGGGCGCGTGGAGATCACTCAGGGTGTATAGCTATAGTTTTTTTTTTGAAGAATGATCAGATTAGGATGACATAGAGGGAACAAATGTCTTTCTTTTGAATTCTATTTATTTTAGATTGGAAGACTGTACCGATACTAATATTGTCAGCATGACATGTTATTTTCGATGGGTTACATGTCCTTCTTTTTGATGTGTAAATATTTTGGATTCATATTTCGAGAAACTTTTTCGCTGCTTGTAAATTATAATTACTTAATTATTTATCCAAAGGTAGTACCTTATTTAATTCTCTGATTTATTTTAATTTCTCTTGAAAAAAAAAATACACTCTCCTTTGAAAATCGGGGTGTTACATTGTGGTATCAGAGCTTTGGTTTGGTTTTCTTTGGGGGCTGTGGAACCTTTGGTTATAGATTGTAGGTCAACCTGTAGGTTGGGAGTT
>NW_027339546.1:0-25000 GCF_000331145.2 Cicer arietinum | reverse complement strand
TTGAGTTATTGCTTTTATCTACATTTTATCACAAAAGTTTATAGTCAAATTGGCGCTGTTGCCGAAGACTCTCTTATAACAATATTAACCAATTTTAGAGTATTACTAACTATCCTAACAATTTTTTTTTCTTGTTTTGTTGCTCTATAGGTCGTATATGCTTGTTGCTAGCTCGTAGGCACGTTGCTAATCACAAATGGACTTCTTATGGGATTCATGCCTCATCATCATCCATAGAAGGATAAGTCTCATCAAAAGTCAGATCCACCCATGAGGTAGGTGGCTTCGATGACGCTGGAATCTCAAAACAATCCACTACTTTAGTGACAGTCGGTAGGGAATCATTCACTAGAAGTGAAAGCTCTGACTCGATCAGCCTAGACGGTCCTGCAATATCACTTCCCACTAGCATCGGCCCCTTATCCTTTCCGCCAGTCCCCGACCTAACCACTGTATCCCAAGCTCCTACGGTGGCCTCCGCCTCAACTCTCACTGAGGCATCCTCTACATTTTCCCATGCTCCATTCATCCCGAGCACAAATCCTGAGGGTACCGGATAGTCGATCCTCTCGTGAGTGAGCTCCATGAGATATACTACCCCAGCTCTCCTACTTGTCCTCACTACCCTCCCTGTATAAATAGCCCTTCTTGAGATGGGGTCATATACCCAAGCAATCGGTGAATGTCAGTTAGGGAAGTCTAACGATGTTTCCGTCGTCAAGGTAACAGTCGGTTGAATGAACTCGGATATCATTTGAGGGCAAAGCCCAATTTCCACAATAAAGTAAAGGGTCACCAACCTAAATTAACAAATAACACTTAACAATTACGTTATAAAAACAAGCAATAATACTTAGCAATTACGGCATGATAACAAACAATAACACACTACGTATATATAAATATCATATTATAACAACCATAACTCGCGTGCCAAATACCCTAATGCAATTCTTAGATGCCAATGCACATTATTCTAGAATTTCCAAACCCTCATCGAGGGGCGTAAATCATAAATGTATCGCCTCTCACAGACCAGTACTAATTACCAAGGTGCCATCTCTCACAGATAACCACAATTTACTAGAATGTAGTCTATCACAGACCTATACACGACAAATAAATCCTCATAAGGATAAGATGGACCAATCAACTCATGGAGCCATCTCGTGAGCCATCACAGTCACCACTAACACTGTGGCCCATCATGGCCACCACTAATTATGAAATGCATGAGCATACTCTAACTTTTTCACAACAATAATTATGTAAATGTAGCTATTAAAAGACTCCCCTTTTAATACTCATTACACACTAATAATTTCTCATACTTTTCGCAGAGCATACTCAAGACATATTATCCTCCAAAAAATTCATAACATGTAGCAACACTTATTATCACTCAAGAATGCATCATCACATCAATATTAATCATCACATATTCACACATCAATCATACATAAATCATACATATAAGGTCCCTATGTGCAAACTAAAAATTTGGAAGGAGCCCTTACCTTAGTTATAAATTTTTCAACAGTTATCACTACCACAATCAAACACAGCGAAAAATCTGTTTCCTGCCGACATCTTTAATCAAATAGTGTTTGACTTAGTCAAATTAATCCCCAAAACTTTAACTACCTTACAAACTCTTTCTTACTCCTAACCCACTTATAGTATATTTTACTAAAAGAGTTTACAATGAGTAAGGACTAATAGTATTATTAACCACAACACACTTTCAACATATAAAGCATATTTTTAGATATTAACATCCTTTAATTTTTCAGTGAATTCATTAACAATTTTTTGACACGTTTTAAATTATTATTCTCAAAAAATTTCAGACAACCACAATGTTTTCTCAAACTTGCCATAACTTTTTTTTGTTGTTGTTGAAACAGCCAAGGTTTCAAAATCCACAATCAAGTCACCAAATTTTAAAGTCTCATAGTTCCAAAATCAATTTTAAGAACAACAAACTCACAAATTTGTTTCCAAAATATTTACTTTGGTTCGACTACTACCATTGAAAGTATCAAGTTATCAACTTTGATTTTGCATTCTTAATATAGTTCACTGTAAAGGAAAATTGATTTTACTAGCTTTAATACTTGATTCCATTCAATGTCATAAAAATTAACTTTCAGTTCAACTTGAAAATTTGTCACTAACTATATATCAAATTCACTTCCAGCATAAAACATTTAAACATAACTTCACATTAGAGTAAACTTGATTTTATGAGATTAATGAAAAATGCACAGTGACCGAATCAGTTACCAAAAACACCATCCTCTGAATTACTAGGGATAGAATAACGGATTAGAAATGACATACACTGAGAAAATTATTTTTCTTTATTCACCAACCACAACATTAATATTTCATAATTCTCCCCACCTTTAACTCGGTGTCAACAGTCTCAATTTCTTTTCGAGACTCAATGAGCTAACTACATAAACATAATGATTCACAACAATTTGTTCACCACTAAAATTTATCCAACCACAACAAAATTCCAAAAGTTAAATCTCTTTCATTTTTTAAGTTATATCACTCAACCATTAAAGCACCAAAAATTTGAGTTAATAAAATAATCTAAACTTCTCCCTTAAACTCAGTCCATGAGTAATTAAAAGAGTAACATTTTTAACTCTAAACATATTAATTTCACACTTTAACTCTTTGCTCAAACTCTTTAACTTAGTTAAAATTTGAACTTTTTCACAACTTTAACAACTCTAAATTTTCTTTTGTAAAATTTCAACTTCAGTTCAAACTCATTTATTTGAAAATAACTCATTACGTAACTCAAACCCATCAAAAATCAATTTTTTTTACATTTACTTATAAAATCATCAACAACAACAACAACAAAAGATTTCTTAAGAACTCAAAAATTTCACTCATCCCTTACCGTTAAAGTTTACAAATTTAAGAAAAAAGGAGGAGGAAGTAAGTGTCCCACCTCAAATAAATTAGTTCACAAGCACCAACTTGTAGAGACGAGCAACTTTCCTTCCTAACACTTCTTGAATGAGAGCTTAGATCTAGTAGAAAATAGAGATTTGTGTTTGTTGTTTTTTTTAAAACACCAACACCAATCCTTTTTTTTAAACAGAGAGAAATAAGAAAGGGAGGGGGACGAGAAAGCTGAACACGAATGGCCAGGCATATGTTGGTTTCATATATATATATATATATATATACCTAATTATTTAATTATAATATATATATATATATATATATATTGTTTGTTTTAGTTGTAAGTTACAATATATATAATTAAATAATTAGGCATATTATAAAATCATCATTATAACATCTAATCAAGAGAGGAAGGATGAGGCGAATGTTGCTTCAACATCAAGAGAAAATGATACACTAATATGCTCTTTGGAGAGCAAGGAAGAGTTTTGGGTATTAGACTTTGGAGCATCATTTCATGCTACTTCGTAGAAAAAATTCTTTGAGAATTATGTCCCCGACAACCTTGGTAAATTTTACCTTGATAATGAACAATCTTGTGATGTTGTATGCAAAGGTGCAGTGAAGATTAAGTTGAATGGGTGTATGTGGGGATTTAAAATGTCAAACATATTCTCGACCTGACAAAGAACTTAATTTTAGTGGGACAATTAGCCAATGATGGCTGCACAACAGTTTTCCACAGTGATGATGGATGATTTCAAAAGGGGCAATGAAGATTGCTCGCGGCAAAAAGAGTGGCACTCTTTACAAGACAACAAAAGCATGTCATTTGATTGCAATTGCAGCAAATGATAATCCCAATCTATGGCATCAGAGACTAGGCCATATGAGTAAGAAGGGGATGAAGATTATGCACTTAAAGGGAAAAATTCCAAATCTTCAGTCAATAGAATTTGACATTTGTGAAGACTATATACTTGAGTTGGTCCACTCAGATGTTTGGGGTCCAACATATTTCAAAGAAGTGGGTGAACCCCTAAGAAAGAGAAACTTGCGTTGGTCCACTCAGATGTTTGGGGTCCAACAATTGTCTCATCCATTGGTGGGAACACTACTTTGTGACTTTCATTGATGATCACTCTAGGAAGGTATGGATATACTTTCTAAAACATAAATATGAAGTTTTTGAGGCTTTCAAGAAGTGGAAAGCCATGGTAGAAAATGAGACATGATTGAAGATCGAAAAGCTTATACCAGACAATGGTGTTGAATATGAAGACATTGGATTCAAGAGGTTTTGTTGTGAGCATGGGATCAAAATGGAGAGATATGTGCCAAGTACGCCTCAACACAACGGTGTAGTTGAGCGTATGAATCGGATGTTGACTGAGAGAGCTAGAAGTTTGTGTATGCAGTCAGGCCTACCAAAGCAATTCTGGGTAGAAGCAGTCATCACATCAGCTTACTTGATTAACCGAGGTCCATCAGTGCCATTGGAGCGTAGAATACCAGAAGAGGTATGGAGCGGAAAAGAGGTAAAACTCTCACATCTTAGAGTTTTTGGTTGTGTAACTTATACGCATATTAGTGATCAAGGTAGAAATAAACTTGATCCCAAATCCAAGAAGTGCACTTTCATCGGTTATGGAGAGGAAAAGTTTGGCTAACACCTATGGGACAATGATAATAAAAAGATGATACGTAGCAGAGATGTGATCTTCAATGAAAGAATGATGTACAAGGATAGACATAACACATCCGCTAGTGATTCAAAACACAATGGGCCTGTGTATGCACAAATATATGATGTTCTAGAAAGTCGTACAATTGAAAGTTCTCAATTAGAACATTCAATTGAATCGAGCAATGAAAAAGAATCTGACACATCAGAGCATTCTACTCCAACTCCTTCGTTGAGAAGGTCTTCTCGAACTCATATGCCTAACAGGAGGTATATGGACTACATGTTGCTGGCATATGGAGGAGAGCCTTAAGACTATGCAGAGGCATGTCAAATCGTAGATGCAAGCAAGTGTGAGCTTGCCATGAAAGATGATATGAAGTCTTTAATCTCTAATCAAACATGGGAACTAGATGAGTTACCCATGGAAAAGAAGGCACTTCACAACAAATGGGTGTATCGAGTTAAGGAGGATAATGATGGCTCCAAAAGATACAAAACCCGACTAGTGGTCAAAGGATTCCAACAAAAGGAAGGAGTTGACTACAATGAGATTTTTGCTCCAGTTGTGAAGCTCAATACTATAAGGTCAGTGTTAATTATTGTTGCTAGTGAAGAGATATATATGCACCAATCTGAAGGATTCCCAGAAAACGGGAAGGAGAGTAAAGTGTGCAGACTAAAGAAGAGTGTAAGGCCCTTAATTTTTAAATCCTAAATTATACAATTTTTAGGTATTTTGTGTTGAATTTCTTAGGCTTTTAGCCTAGTTTTTGGTATTTTGTGAGTTAAATGCCAAAAATATATTTTGGAAATCCGATTAAAATTATTTGACGAAGAATAATTTAATTATGTCACTTGTTGCTGAAAATTCATCTGTCAATTGAGTTGCGACGAGAGTAGTTATTTTATCAAAATAGATTGAGATGTGAGTGAGGTGATGTGTGTAAGAGTTTTAGATATTTGTTTAGTTAGTTTTTATATAATATGTATATATAGTTGAAAAAGGGAAAGAAAAATAGAAACAGAGAAACATTTCCCTGCTGCCGCCTCCACTCACGCCTTCATCTTCTTCTTTTCTTTCTTTAGCTTCAAGGAAAACATATGTGTTGGTGAAAAAGAAATAAAGGAAACAGAAAAAAAAAAAAAAAAAAAAAAAAAAAAAAAAAAAAAAAAAAAAAAAAAAAAAAAAGTTTTCTTCCTGCCT
This sequence comes from Cicer arietinum, assembly GCF_000331145.2. Classification (NCBI taxonomy): domain Eukaryota; kingdom Viridiplantae; phylum Streptophyta; class Magnoliopsida; order Fabales; family Fabaceae; genus Cicer; species Cicer arietinum. Next base: position 19,175 of record NW_027339546.1, on the reverse strand, counting down.
TGCGATAGCCTTCTCCTTTCTTGGTCTTTCTCTGTTTCGAAACCAAGTGTGGGTGAGTTTCAAAAACGTAAACACAAATCATCATTTTTCTTCTCGATCTAAGCTCCTTTTCGAGAAGTGACAGAAGGGAAAGTTGCCCATCTCCACGTTGCGGTTCTAGTGAGCCAGCTTCGGAAGTGACGATGCGAACGAAAATTTTACCATAATTAATCGTGGTGCCGTAATCGGTTGGAAAAGCGATAACGGAGGTAAGGGCTTCTTCCAAAATTTTAGTTTGCATTTAGGACCTCATATGTGAATTTGTGGAAATTGTGGAAAATAAGTTTTATGTGTTTGAGGTATATTTTTGGAAAAATGAGTTTAATTCGATTTATGAGTGGATTAGTGGAATTTGAATTTGGTGTGTTTGAGGTGTCGTTTGTGGTGATTCATGTTTGGTGGGATTAATGTGTTCATAATTAATATTATGAATTTTTGAGATGTGTTTTATGTGTGGATTTGTGAAAAATGAATTTAAGGTGATTTAAATGTGGTTGAGGAAATTGTTTTAATGTGTTTGAGGGGTGGTTTGTGGAAATTAATTGGTGTAAAATTATGTTTAAAATTGTGGAAATTAATGGGTGAATTATGGTTGAAATATGTGGAGTTGTAATATGGGTGATTTGCTGATTAAACATGATTGGAATTGAAAAAATTGAAATTGATGGGTGAATTGTTGAATTAAATTTGAGGTGGTTAATGAGTGAATTTGTGGAGATTAATTTGGATGTGATTATGTGCTCATAATTGATATTATGAATGATTGTGGTGTGATGATGTGTGATGTTGTGGTGTGGTTGAGGAAATTGTTTTAATGTGTTTGAGGGGTGGTTTGTGGAAATTAATTGGTGTAAAATTATGTTTAAAATTGTGGAAATTAATGGGTGAATTATGGTTGAAATATGTGGAGTTGTAATATGGGTGATTTGCTGATTAAACATGATTGGAATTGAAAAAATTGAAATTGATGGGTGAATTGTTGAATTAAATTTGAGGTGGTTAATGAGTGAATTTGTGGAGATTAATTTGGATGTGATTATGTGCTCATAATTGATATTATGAATGATTGTGGTGTGATGATGTGTGATGTTGTGGTGATTAAGTTTTGATGTGATTATGTGTTCAAAACTGCTATATGTATGTTTAAGATGCGTTGAGGTGTGATTAAGTGGTGACGGCGATGGGCCACAATGTTTAAGTGGTGACGGCGATGGGCCAAGATGTTTCAGTGGTGACCGCGATGGGCCACGATGTTAAGTGGTGACCGCGATGGGCCACATGATGGTTCCATGAGTTGAGTGGTTCATCTTATCCTTACGAGGATTTAACTGGTGTTTGTCCGTGAGAGACTACACCCTAGTAAATCATGTTTGTCCGTGAGAGACTGCATTGATGTTTGTCCGTGAGAGAGTACACCATAGTAAATCGTGTTTGTCCGTGAGAGACTGCACTGGTGTTTGTCCGTGAGAGACTACACCATAGTAAATCGTGTTTGTCCGTGAGAGACTACACTGGTGTTTGTCCGTGAGAGACTACACCATAGTAAATCGTGTTTGTCTGTGATAGACTACACCCTAGTAAATTGTGTTTGTCTGTGAGAGACTGCACTCGTGTTTGTCTGTGAGAGACTGCACTCGTGTTTATCCGTGAGAGACTGCACTCGTGTTGTCCTTGAGAGACTGCACTCGTGTTTGTTTGTGATGAACCGTACGTTTATCATTTACGCCCCTCGCGAAGGGTTTTTGTTTGGAATTATGGGTAAGACTTGTGATAGGCTACACTTTAGTAAATCGTGCGAGCTTGTGATAGGTGGCACCTTTGTAATTAGTACTGAGTTGTGAGAGACTGTACAATAACGATTTACGTTTCTCGAGGATATACGCATTGCATTAGGGTGCTTAGCACGTGAGTCATGTTTGATACACTATGATGATTGTACATATATACTCGGTTGTTGTGATTTTGTGTCGTAATTACTAAGTGTGATTGTTTGGATTTGTGTGTAAATGTTGATTGATTGCGAAACCTTTTCGAAACTAAAATCTGCATTATTTCGGAGTTGTATTCGAATACGAGGTGCTTGTATTCAAATACATTTAAGTGAGTTTTGTTACTGACTTAGCACTTGTATTCGGCTACGTCATGTGGTAGTCGAATACAGTTGTGCAAGATTTTTCACTGATTTCGCACTTGTATTCAGCTACAAGGATGCTGTAGTCGAATACGATTGTGTTGTTTTTGCTACTGACTTGTCCTGTCTCGTATTCAACTACATCATGTCTCGTATTCGATTACAGTTGTGCTGATTTTGCTACTGACTTATGAATTAGCACTGTACTCGAATACAAGGATGTTGTATTCGAATACGACAGTGTAGTTTTGTGCAGTTTGGCATATGAAAACCCTTTCCAGGAGTATGCTAAGTTGAAAAGTTATTTTGTGCATTTGAAATTTAAATGTTATGTGATATTTTTTAATTTCGGTTGGTGACCCTTTACAATTATTGTGGAAATCTGGGATTTGCCCTCATATGAGAACCAGGATCATCCTACCAGTTAGTACCCTAGAGATGGGAAGGTAGTTAAACATACCTGACCGAAGTTGTGTCAAGAGGATTTTGCGGGGAGCATGGAGATCACCCCGGTTGTATAGTATTTTGTAGCATGATCAGATTAGATGGTTGTATAGGGACTAGATGTCTTTCTTTTGTGGATGTATACATATACCTCATATTGTCAGCTTGACTTTTATTTTGATGGGTCCTTGTACCACATTTTGATGCGACGTGGGGAAGTTAAAATTCTTGGGGTAGTGCTTTTGTACAGGTGTCTGCCGAGAATACCCCAGGGGTATGAGCTATGTTTGATAGGTCTCATAGCCCCGGTGTATTTTGCTGTTTAAATGCCTTGGATTTTTTTAATTTCAATAACTAATTCTGTTGCTTGTAAATATTTGTTGACTTTTGTTGTTATGTTACGACTTAAAGATTTTATCCAAAAGTATTTCTTTCGATTTTTGTTTAAAAAAAAGGGTTGTTACAAAGAGCTTGTATGGTCTGAAACAAGCTCCAAGGCAATGGTACAAGAAGTTTGAAAGTTTAATGCGCATGGAAGATTTCCAGAAGTGCAACGCCAACCACTATTGCTTCTTCAAGAGATATAAGTCCAGTTATATCATTTTTCTACTTTATGTTGATGATTTGTTAGTAGTAGGTTCAAATATAGACGAGATCAGAAACTTTAAAATGCAGTTGTCAAAAGAATTTGACATGAAGGACTTAGGTACTGCAAAGAAGATCCTTAGAATGAAAATCACGAGAGATAAGCAAAAGAAAATTTTGTAGTTATCTCAAGAAGCGTACATCAATCGTGTTTTGCAAAAGTTCAACATAGGTAACGCCAAACTGGTTAGCACATCTTTGGCAAGTCACTTTGCCTAACCAAGGAGCAATCACCTCAAACAGAGGAAGAAAGAGAATTGATGGCTAAGATTCCATATGCTTCAGCCATTGGATGTTTGATGTACGCAATGGTCTGTACGAGGCCAGACATTGGCCATGCAACGGGAGTTTTTAGCCGGTTTATGTCAAATCTAGGTAAAGCTCATTGGGAAGTAGTAAAATCGATTTTGAGATATCTACGAGCCACCACATAAAAGTGTTTATACTTTGGTAAAGGAGAAACGCAAGTACAAGACTACGTAGATGCAAACTTTGCAATTAAGGTCGATCAATGGAGAAGTACCACTGGTTATATATTCACTGTTGGTACTACAACAGTTAGTTGGATGTCGCGGATACAAAAGATTGTTGCATTATCCACAACAGAGACTGAGTACGTAGCAGTAACAGAAGCTACCAAAGAGATAATATGGCTTCAAGGGTTATTAACAGAGTTGAGTTTCATCTAAGAGCAAAGTGCTTTGTATAGTAACACCGAAAGCGCAATACATCTGGCAAAGAATTCAACATTTCATTCAAGAACAAAGCACATTGATCTTCGTTGTCACTTCATCAGATCTCTGCTTGAGGATGAGGTGTTGGCATTGAAGAAAATTGAAGAAAGCAGGAACCCAACAGACATGTTGACAAAAGTAGTAACCATCAACAAATTGAAGTTGTGCTCAACTTCAGTTGGACTGCTAGAGTAATATACCATAGAAGGCTGCTGCATGATCAAGGTGTGAAGACTGATTAAAATCAGTCTTCAAGTGGGAGATTGTTAAGACTTAGCTACTAAGCAAACTTAGTAACTATGTAAACTTAGTAACCTTACTTCTTAGCCAAGAAGCAAGTTTCTTCACCATGAAGGATGTTGCTTAGCCATGATGTAACTTGGCCATTAAAAAACTTGATCATGAAGCAAGTGATCTAATTCACCTATAAATAGAGGTGATGGATGAAGAGTGAAATTCATTCCAACCCGAAGAGAATCCAAACATTGAGAGAATTTCAAGAGAGCTAGAAAGATTTCTAGGAGTGACATCCTTAGATGTAATTGAGTTTTGGGTAGTGAGAGATTGTGAGTGTGTTTATAAACACTTTGTATAAATTTCCCTTTTTCAATAAAAAGGTCTGCAGTAGCCCGAAGACGTAGGCAGATTTAGCCGAACTCCGTTATCAATTTTGTGTGTTATTATTCCGCATTTTTACTTTCACTTTAATCTGACCATGGGAAATTTTACGTAGTTTCCAAACATTTTTGCATGAATATGAAAAAGATAACAAAGTCGGGAGTACCTTCACTACAACATCATATGAAAATATCGGACTTTAATCGAGCTTGTGGAGATGAATATGGGACTTTAAAAGAGACGAGGAAACAAATGGCTTCGGTCACCGATGAAGACTTCATTGAAACTATTCAAGATATTGATGGTCCTATTGGCAATTTTTTTTCTCCCTGAATGCAATCCCCAATCTTTCGCCCATGATAAGTTGTGGTAAAAGGAAGAAATTGAAAGTGGTCAAGAACAAAGCTAAAATTATTAAACGTAAAGAAAAAATGAATGTGGTTGTCTCCAATTTCAGGGGAAGAAGCTTGAAATTTAATTAAGGATTATAGATGGAAGAAGCTTGAAATTTAATTACGGATTATAGGTGTGACACAGAGTCACTGCCTAAGATCTATTGCGATGTGATGAAAGACGTGGACAAACTCAAAATGATTCTCCAGTATCAAGCTAAAGCATGCAAAGCTATGATTATGCAAATGGTCTTTGGTTCCTCCGATTAACCATCTTATAGTGGTGTTATGATGTTTCCGAATATTTTATTTGCACTTTAATATGTTAATGAAATTTTTGAACAACGGACATTTTGTAAAATTTAGTCAAAACAAAATCATATTGACAAGAACACTTGGTTGCTAGGTGGTCATGATTAACTTTAATAGAAAATCTGAATCGAACCAGAAACTAATTTAGTTATTTAGAACTAAACCGATTCCTCTGTAATCTGGCTAAACTAAACTGATTGGTTAAGTTGGTTCAATTGGAAATGATAATGATTTTAATAGAAGTTTGTTGAAAATAATGATGACATTTATGAGAGCTAGTGTGGATGTTTTCGGGAGAGCGGACAGAGGCTACGACATCCCCTGTATTTTTTATTTATATATAATAATTATATTTTATAATTTTTTTTATATATAATAACAATGATTATGAAAATAATAGTGATAAATTTTTAAAATATCCTTAATAATAATGATGTCCGGCCAGCTTGGCCTTGGCCTTGGTTTTGGCTAAGTGGTGTATTATTTTTTATTGAAAAAATTAATAAATTTATTTATTTATTTTAAATAAATGAATGCTTGCGTTTTTATCTCTTATTGTTATGTTAATTACGTAGCTTCCCTCCACCGAGTCAACATTCAATATCTGATCCACTCTTCACTCCTGAATTTGTACGTCTGTTTTGCCCGGTCAAAACCTAATCTTTTGACTCACGTATCATTTGTTGCCCTGTCAAAAAACTCAAAGTCAAAACCCTAAGTTTGGAGCGCACGTTTTGGTAGTCAACGGAATTGGAGCACACATTTTTGTGGTCAATTGGAGCGCACGTTTTGAGTATTTGATTTAATGGATCACGCTCTTTTCTCTGATCTAGTTGCATATTTCCTCTATAAATAGAGGGTTCTCCTCAGTTGGAAAATCACACCAAAAAGCTCTCCGTATTTGAGGCTTTTCTCACTTCTCACTTTCCTTACTCACTTCTTCTATTTTCTTTTGAATGGTCTTTGTGCCATATTATAACTGGTAGTCATCAGACTGCCATATTGTGGGTGTAATTCTAGAATGGTTTTCTACAGTGCAGTAGAACTCTGATACAGTGATCTGCACTGTTTTATCCTGGGGACTTCGTGGTTGATAGTCTGCCTTGCACCTTTTGGGAAGTGCCTCAAAATGTCTTAAAGAGAGCGACCTAGTCTGTTACTCAACCCCGTAATATTGTCGGTAGCATAAATTATTTTTTCAAAGTTTTCGAAATTCAAAAATAACAATTTACAAAATGGGGGTACCCCTTGGGGCACATCCCAAGTACCATACCTCCATCTTATATACCTACTAGTGTGTGATATCCCTCCTATGTGGGACTTCCTTATTTTTCAATTCACAACAACACTAGCTCTCATAAATGTCATCATTATTTCCAACAAACTTCCATTAAAATCATCATCATTTCCAACAATCCCCTACTTGAATTTAAAAAGAAGGTTTCTGAAATAGCGTCAAACGCTTCTATAAGAATGTGCATAAACAAAGGTGTCTCTTGACTTGAACCTTTGCATAGCAAGTAAGATTTGTAGTTTTGAACTCTATCTCTAACATCAAATCCACACACAACCTTTTCATTGGGTGTATTCTCAAAAGCCCGTCCATTTATGGCCATGCACGTGTATCCCAGTGTAGTGAACGCTCTAGGAATTCTGCCTTGAAATTCCATAGGAAGCGGCCCCACTTCCACATTCACATAGGTGAGTTTATCAAGAGTACTCCTGTAGCTAGGTACTCCACTCCACATAGAGTATAGATTTCATTAAGAGTTTCTATTATCTCATCCTTTCATCGATTCAGGAATCATGCTTCTTTCATATGTTATATAGGACGTTCATTTCTTATCACTATGACTTGTTATTACCCATTGAACCTAATTCTTGGGATCTCTAGTCTTTTAGGTCGGGTTACAATCATAAGTGACTCATTTATCGATAGGCAATAGTCTCATTCTTTTGGATGTATTTAGGACTTTTTCTCTAGCTAATCCTTTCGTCAAAGGATCTGCTAAATTATCTTCAGTGCGTACATGATCCACTCTAACAACTCTTTTAGAAAGTAATTCTCTAATGGTGCTATGCTTACAACGTATTTGTCGTCTCTTACCGTTGTAATAACGATTCTCAATTTTTGCAATAGCCGCGGTACTATCGCAGTGGATCGACACAACTGGCAATGGTTTTTCCCGTGAAGGGATCTCAGCTAGCAAGCATCTAAACCAGCTTGCTTTTTCACTAGAAGTAGCTAGTGCTATCATTTTATACTACATAGTGGACTGAGCCAGTATCGTCCGTTTCTTCGATTTCCAAGATACAGCACCACCGGCTATACTGAAAATATAGCCACTGGTTGCTTTGGAGTCATCTGATAAGGTGTTCCAATCAGCATCGTTGTATCCTTCAAGGACAGCAGGAAATCTTTGATAATGTAATCCGATACTCATGGTCCTTTTAAGACTGCCAATGATGCTCGCATATTCAGTTTGTCTAACACCTTCACCAGTGTTCTTGAAAAGTTTCACACTTGGATCGTATGGTGTGCAAGTAGGTTTACAGTCAAAGTAATTATATTTATTTAGGATCTTTTCAACATAGTGAGATTGATCCAAAGAAATTCCCTTTTCTGACCTAGTAATCTTAATTCCGAGGATTACATTTGCTTCTTCGATGTCTTTCATATCAAAGTTGTTACTCAACAAAGGTTTCACATTATTTACAACATAAATGTTTGAACCAAATATGAGTAAGTCGTCCACATAGAGACATCTGATAGTGCAAATGCCATTTTCAAATTTGAAATAAATACATTTGTCACTTTCATTCACTTTAAACTCATTCGATATAATCAAGTTATCAAGTTTTTCATGCCATTGCTTAGGAGATTGTTTTATACCATACAAAGATTTATCTAACTTGCAGACCTTGTCTTCTTGTCCATGAATTACAAAACCTTCAGGTTGTTCCATATAAATTTCTTCTTCCAAGTCACCATTTGAAAAAGTTGTTTTAATATCCATCTGGCGTATCACTAGGTCATGAATAGCCGCAAGTGATATGAGCACTCTAATGGATGTTATTCTAGGGACCAGTGAAAAGGTGTCGAAGAAATCTATATTTTCTCTTTGTCTAAAACCTTTGGCTACAAGGCGTGCCTTGTACTTATCAACAGATCCATTGGGTTTTAGTTTCTTTTTCAAGATCCATTTGCAACCTATTGGTTTGCAACCAGGAGGAAAGTCTACTAAATGCCAGGTCTTGTTAGACTCTAGAGAATTCATTTCATCGTTTATAGCTTCTTGCCATAAATCAGCATCCAATGATGACAAAGCTTCCTTGAGATTTACAGGATCCTCTTTTAAATTATATGCCATATATTCAGGTCCATAATCTTTAGCAACTCTTACTTTCTTACTCCTTCGAGTTTTTGTTTCGCCTTGGTTGTTGCTTTCAGTGCTTCTTGTCACAAGAAATTGACTAGGTCCGCTGCCCCCACTATTTCTCAATTTGAAAAGAAATTTATTTTCATAGAAGTCAACGTCATTTGATTCTATGATCACTTTCGCATTTAGGTCATAAAACCTATACGCTTTACTGTTTACTACATACCCAATGAATACACATTTATAGGCTCTACTAGCGAGTTTAATTCGCTTGGGATCGGGAATTCTGACATAGGCCAAACAACCCCACGTTCGAAGATAAGATAAGTTGGGTTGTCTTTTCTTCATTATCTCATAAGGAGATGTTTTGCTTTTAGATTTAGGAACTGTATTTAAAACATAGCATACAGTCAAAATAATTTCCCCCCACTAGTGAGATGCAGCACCAGAGTTAAGTATAATAGCAACAACTAGTTCAGTAAGAGTTCTATTATTTCTTTCAGCTTTACCATTCATTTCAGGTGAATATGGTGCAATAGTCTCATATATAATTCCTTGGGTTTTATAAAACTCATTAAATAAACTAGAATCATATTATGTTCCTCTATCACTACAAAACTTCTTAATCTTCTTACTAAATTGATTTTCAATTTCAGTTACAAAGATCTTAAACATGTCAAGCGCTTCACTTTTATTTTTCATTAGATATACAAAAGTGTAATCAGAGCAATCATCAATAAAAGTGATGAAATAACGTTTTCCATTTCTAGTTAAAGTCCCATCTAGTTCACATATATCAGAGTGTATTAAGTCTAAAGGTTCGGATTCTCTAACTACTGTTTTATGTGAACTCTTAGTTATTTTAGCTTGTCTGCAAAAATCACATTTTTCAAAATCCTTTAAAGATAACTTTGGAATTAAACCTAGGTTACTTAAGCTTGAAATTACATGTTTGTTCATATGATAGAGTCTAGCACTCCAAATATTAAAATCACACTATATGTAAGTAGAAGGAGACATTTTATTGAATTCAACATTTAATTTAAAAATGCCATCAGTGGCGTACCCTTTTTCAACAAAAATACCATTTTTAGAAATGGTGTACAAATATGCCCCTATAGACTGAGTAAACCCTGCCTTATTGAGAAGAAACCCAAAAACCAGATTCTTCCTAATTTCTGGAGTGTGCATGACATCCTTCATAATTAAGGTCTTCCTAGAGGTGAATATTAGTTCCACATCTCCAATACCAGCAACATTAGTGGTGTGGGAATCTCCCAACAACACTTTCTTATCTTCAGCAGCAGTGTATGTTTTAAACATAGCACGATCATAACAGACATAACGTGAGGCGCCAATGTCAATCCATTATCCATCTGATCCAACAACAAGGTTGATTTCAGTTATCATAGCAATGAATTGCTCTTTTGTCAGGTTAGCCTGATTAGAAGGGCCAAACTTGCTTCTACACTTGCGTGCCATATAACCCTCTCTCCCACAATAAAAACAGAGAAAAGGTGGGCGAGGGCCATTTCCAGGAGCTGGTTGCTGCCTTATAATTGGGACCTTTGGAGGATTCTCATTCTTGTTGCTGGTTTTTAAAGTGCGATTCTGATTCTTTAGTTGTTTGCCATTTGTCTTTAGAACCGCTCCGATGAATTTCTTTTTCTTGTTATTTTCCACAAGAAGAACTTCATCTTTCTAGTCTTGATTTCAGGATTCCTCCTCAAATCTAAGGCGGGTAATCAGACTTTCTAGAGAGAATTCTTTCGTTTTATGCCTGAGAGAATTTTAAAAATCTTTCCAAGTAGGGGGCAGTTTGTCTATAATAACAACAATTTGAATTTGTTCATCTAGGGACATACCTTCAGAGATAATCTCGTGAGCAATTTTCTGGATTTCATGAGATTGAACTTCCACTGATTTTTCATCTGTCATTTGATATTTGAGGTAGCGGCTAACAGCATACGTTTTGACTCCAGCTTTCTCAGTATCATATTTCTTCTTAAGAGCATCCCAAATCTGTTTAGCAGTTTTGTCGTCAGAACCTTAGTAATCATACATATCATCAATAAGTCCATTGAGAATATAATTCTTACATAAGTAATCATTATTTTCTCGTTGGGTCAATTCAGCAGCTTTCTTATCCTTTTCTGTTTGGTCATCTGTTTCTGGAACAACAGGAATTTCATCCTTCAGAACGTTTGCAAGCTTTTTCGTGGTTAGAAAAAATAACATCTTTTGTTGCCATCATTTGATGTGACTTCCCTCAAACTGAAATGGTTTGTTGTAGTCAGAAGCATGTGATCTTGTCCCAGTGATTTCGTCGGTAGATATGGCAGTATGGTGACGTCTTAAAATTGTTATTTTTGAATTTCAAAAACTTTGGAAAACAATTTATGCCACCGACAATATTACTGGGTTGAGTCGCGGACTAGTTCCTTTTACTAGGTGGTCATGATTCAGTTTAATAGAAAAATTGAACCAAACCAGAACCTAATTTAGTTATTTAGAACTAAACTGAATCCTTTGTACTCTGAATAAACTAAACTGATTGGTTAAGTTGGTGCACTGTTTTAAAATTTCTAAACTGAATTTTTCTTTTTTACGAACACGCTTTTTTCTGTTAGTTTTCTTTGCACAGTAACTCAAATTTGTTGATGGTGAGGGTGGCTAATCATACGCACGAAGTAAGCCGGCGAGTATTAAAAATAAACTTTTATATATGCTATCAACCTTTTAGTTATAAATGTATTAGGCTTAATTGCAGTTTTGGTCCCCTATTTTAGCTGATTCGCAAAAGTAGTCCCCCTATTTTGTTTCTCCCCAGTTTTGGTCCCTCAAACAGAATTTTGGTCAAAAACTTGTAGCTGAAATCTATGATTATAAATGGTGTAGTACGACTTTAAAAAATAAAATTTCATCAAGTTTTAGACCAAAATTCTGTTTGGAGGACCAAAACTGGGGAGAAACAAAATGAGGGGACTACTTTCGCGATTCAGCTAAAATAAGGGGACCAAAACTGCAATACGTGTGTACATAGAATATATTTTGAAAATTTATCTTCTTTTAGAAACAATCTTTATATTTAGCTAAATATAATAATAAGTGTATCCTAAGATTATAAAGGTAAATTAATTCTTGTTGACTCGATAAAATTGTTTCCTAAACTAAAAAGAAAAAGTTCAAAATAGTTGTTGTGGGTAGGGGTGAGAATAGGTCAGGTCAAGCCAGACTTTGAAATGTTTGACATAAAATTAATTTTTTTAGCTCTAAGTCTGATCTACGGTCTATGATAGACTTTTTTTTTTGCCTGACCTAACCTTTTTAAATGTTTGGTCTGACCTGAAAGCCTATTTAAAAAGCCTTATTCACATGTAAGGATGGGAATAGGCTAGGCCGTCCTATGGCCTGGCCTACTTATGGCCTGGCCTGGCCTGGCCTGTTTAATAAAAAAGTCAGGCTCAGACTGTTTTTAAAGCCTATTTATGTAAATAGGCCAGGCTCAGGCTTGTAAAAAAACCTATTAGGCCTGACAGGCCGGCCTATATATATTTTATATGTATTTCATTCTCTATTTTTTCTTCTTCTAATTTCCATTGCACTCACTCCAACAAACATGTATGAAAACAACATATTTTTTTTATAAAAACCGATATTATTTATTTGTTACTTTATATTTTATAAAAACCAACACTATTTATTTGTTATCTTTATATATATTATTAGTATATAAATTTAGAAACCCTAATTGTTTATTATTACTGAATATGAGTTTGTTTGAGAGGTAATATTCTGAGTTGTTTGAGAGGATTTGTTTAGAGGTAATATTCTGAGTTGTTTGAGAGATAATAATAGGTGCGTTTGTTTCAATAAAAAATTTGTTCTTTTAAATCAAAAACTATTTTTTAGGGTTTAAAAGGTATTTGTTTCATATTTTTAAAAAATTATTTTGTTAGAAAAATCATTTTTTATTTAATATATATATATACATATACACATTAGTATTGGTATATGGAGAATCATATAAATTGATATGTGTAGAGCATCATGTAGCTATAGATAATTGTTTATTTATTACCTTTATATATATATATATAATTACATGTTGCATGAGAGGATTTGTTTGAGAGGTAATAATCTGAGTTTGTTTGAGACCATTTGTTTGAGAGATAATAATAGGTGCGTTTGTTTTAATAAAAAATTTATTCTTTTAAACCAAAAATCATTTTTAGGGTTTAAAGGGTGTTTGTTTCATATTTTTTTTAAATTATTTTGTTAGAAAAATTATTTTTAATGTGAGTAAGGCTTTTAAATAGGCTTACAGGCCAGACCATGATAGGCCGTAGGCCAGGCTCAGGCCGAAAAAAAAGTCTATCATAGGTCGTAGACCAGGCTTAGGCCTCAAAAATTCATCGTAGGCCAGGCTCAGGCCTTTCAAAGTCTGGCCTGGCCTGGCCTATTCCCACCCCTATTCACATGAAAACATTTAAATGTAATATTTTACATTTTCTTTTAAATAGACTAAACTATGCCTTTATATAAAAGGGAAACTAATAAAATTATAATCAAATCTATTAAAATAATAATTAACGCGCTGCAACAACCTTCCAAGAAAAAAAAATGAATTCATAATTAGTCCTATACACATATCAAGTTACATGCTCTGTTTATACCAATTTACATGATGTTCTACCGATACCAGATATGTTCTCCACATATCAATACCAATGTACATATTTATATATATTAAACAAAAAATAATTTTTCTAAAAAAATAATTTTAAAAAAATCTGAAACAAATATTCTTTAAACCCTAAAACATGATTTTTGATTTCAATGAATAATTTTTTTCTTGAAACAAACGTACTCATTATTACCTCTCAAACAAATATGGAACGACTACTGAGTGATTACCTAATTGAACGACTATCGAATATGGAATAACTGCCGAATATGGAACGACTAATGAGTGATTGTCTAATTAACAAACTTTAAAATAAGAAATAATAATATTAATAAATAATAATAAAAAATAACATTAATAAAAAATAACATTAATAAATAATAAAATATACATAGATCGGTCTGTCAGACTTAATATGCTTTTTTATAAGCATGAACCTAACCTATTTAAATAAATTGGCTTTAAAAATAGTCCGAGTCTAATCTTTTTATTGAATAGGTTAGACCATACTATAAGTAGGTCAGACCATAAGAACCCCTAATGAACGGGTCTAACCTATTTTCATCCTTAATTGTGGGATTGTTGGATATTACAAAAACCATTATCAATGTAACATCTAGGAAATTGGTTTTTAGAGTCTACGGTCTAAAACTGGGTTGTTGTGGAACTTTATTAAAAACCATACTTTCTATGCACTATCAAAGAGTATTTAGAGTCTATGGTTTTTGTTTTTTGTTGTCTATGCATAGTAAAATTGTTGCCGGTAGAAGGAATAGGCAATGCCCTTAATTTACCACGGCTACGAAATTGTTATAAAGGCAACGGCTTTTTTCTCATTTAACAGAAGTTTTTTCGTGTTGCCATAGACCTAAAACGTTGCTTTACTCTTCAACATTATGTTAGCAGTTTCCATCACATTAGTAAGTAGTTTAGAAAACACCAGACTGCTTGTTTTTTTACAATTGGATCGGAGTAGATATTTATACTCAACAATTGGAATGTCAAAGAATTAAAAATACATGTAGCATTTAGTTTACAACAAAAGGCGAAGAAGAAAGGAATAAGTAAAAGCAAAAGATTAGAACAACATTTTGGAGCCGTGCATTATCACTGTTTGTAAAATTGGTCAACATCACAGAAGAAAACACAAATTTTTACCTTCCATCTCCAAGAGTCTCATGAAGGATGGATTTAGAAGGATCATTTGGTGAATTGTCTGCACCAGCAATTAAGGTGGTACTTGCTGTTGAATTGTAATTACTTGTATCTAATCCCAATATTGAAACGTCAGTCATGAAGCTGCTCACATCGTCAAATTTCCAGTCAGTCAAGTATCCAGGCCTCGATGTTACAGTGCTCACTTCAATATCTCCAGAAAGCATTGCCACCACACGTGACATGGACGGTCGTAAAGTTGGTGATGTTTGAGTGCACAAAAGTGCTATTCCCACAAGGCGTTCGACTTCTTCTTTGTTGTATTCTGATAGTTTAGGATCTACCAAATCATTTATGCGATTCTTTTCATGAAGTTGCCAAGCCTAAACACAGCACCAATAACATTAAGCTATGTATCTAAAAGTGATAAACAGTTGAAATAGTTTGAATATTCAATGCACAAGTTGAAGGTATGTTGTGTACTATTTGTCAAATGAGGACGTCAAAACCCCTACTTAGTTTTCATAACATGGTGACAATGTGATAGGAATAATGCAGATGTAAATACCAATAAACCTTTAGTGGTTTATCACAGGACAAACAATAGAAAATAATGATGTTTCTGTTTTATGGTTAGTAGTTACTGTTTTATAGTTAGGTGGTTAGTTGTTAGGTAGTGCTTTTGGATCCTATCCATTGTATAATCAACCTATAAATAAAGGCTCCCACCTCTTTGAAAGGATCTTTTGCAAAATTAGAAATTGAATAATTTATACCATTGTCAATATTATCTTGTTTAAATAACCATGATTGAGATTATATTCAAACTCGTTGGTTGCAATATCAGAGTGGAAAAGGAACCTCATAAAAAAAGTGGAAGCGGAAGTGTTTGAATTATGGATTATAATTTTACAATTCTAAAATATTGTTTTTCTTATGATAAATAATAGGGTTATTAAGAGAAGAAATATTTCTTCAGATTTTTCTGAAATTCAAAAATTCAAAGGAAGCAGGAAGCAGAATGCATACCCATTCTAGAAGATATATCTTTTCTCCTTCCAAACTTGAATCAGAATTTGGCCTCCCACTAACTAACTCAAGAGTAACAACACCAAAGGAAAAAACATCTGCTTTCTCTGTGAGGTGTCCACGCATGGCATACTCCGGTGCAAGATATCCACTTCATCACGAGATTTAGAGTTCATCAACGGTTTAATGTAATTTGAAACATAATATACACAAATAAAATAAAATATTTATAAATCATGAAAGTAACAAAAGATGATCAAGTGTTAATGACTTACATTGTCCCAGCAACACGAGTGCTTATATGAGTTTTTTTATCATCATATAATTTGGCCAACCCAAAGTCAGATATTTTTGGAACAAGCTCATAATCGAGTAGAATATTACTAGCTTTCACATCACGGTGCACAATTCGAAGCCGTGACTCCTCATGTAAATATGTCAAACCTCTTGCAACACCCATACAAATATCATAGCGGGTTGACCAATTGAGAAATAAAATATTTCCTGCCAAAACAAGCCAACAATCTTTTTAATTATAAACAAGAGAAACAAAAAAGTATATAAGCATTCATATATACATTTTGAAGAAAATTATCATATTATCATACCAAACAATGCTTGATCAAGACTCTTATTTTCTAGATATTCATAAACAAGAAGTCTTTTACTCCCTTCAATACAACATCCGTATAATTTGACAAGATTACGGTGTTGCACAGCAGATATGGTAGCAATCTCAGCAATAAATTGGCTCTTTCCTTGATGGGATCCTATGGATAATTGTTTCACAGCAACAACTCTTCCATCGTTAAGTGTCCCCTATAAGAATTGAAGATATTCCCTTTATGAATGGATTTAGTAGTTTATTTGAGTGTTATTTGAATCAGTATTAACAATGATAACCTGCAGTAGCATGCTATTCTAATACAGAGACACCAAATATTCACCTTATAAACAGGTCCAAAACCTCCCTCTCCAAGCTTATTGTCGCGATTGAAGTCACTTGTAGCATTTTTTAACTCGTTGTAGCTAAAAGTGTTTGGCATCGTATCAATGCCTAAAAGCTCTGCAAAAATTAGTCACAATATCATAGTTTAGAATGTTATGGATTAAGATAACAAATCAAACAGTAGAAAAAGACAATTATTGTCAAGAATGTATAGGACCATCATTTCTTTCGACTACAAACACCTAAACATATAGCTGTGTTCTATAAAAGATCTAAAAAGAATCATTATGCAAAGATATACACTATGCTGCTTAGTCAACAATAACATCTACAAATATGCAAGAAAACATACAATTCAATTAATCATGTAACAATACTATACAGTGAAGTGATAAAAATTTATTACCTTCATCTTCATCATAGAGTCTTCTTCTCCGAATGATATAGAAAATGGCAAAAACCACAAGAAAGCATACAACTCCAACACCAGCAACAATTCCAATTATTAGACCAGCTTTATTATTTTTACTGCTTGGAGGTTTGTTACTAACGGTAGGTACGAAATCTATACCAATTAAATTACAAACTTAAAAAAAATTCTAGATAAAAGATTATATGCTTTAATAAGACAGTTAATGAACATTTGAACTACATATTTTTATTTTTGAAGTTTTACCTGGAGAAGCACTGATGGCTTGAATCAATGGTCCATAAGTACCTTGGCCAGGTATACAACAAGTCCCCTTTCCGGCCCAAAAAAGATGGATCTCGAGATAATTTTCTTTCACTTGAAACCTAAAATGCTTTTGGACGGCTTTGTAAGAGATGCCTCCAGCTTCTCTTTGTATGTCAAAATCTTTCAAAACAAGGGTCCCCTGAAATATTAGAAAAGATAATAGTGGGTTTCAATCATGTCTTTTTGGCCTTGAATGATGGTAGAGTGTAGATTACAACACACAAAATATGAACGTGGTAGATGATATAAAATTATCGAAGGCACCTTATTTTTATGACCACTTTATCATATATAATGTCTGATTCTAATTTGGAACTTGGTGTAAAACATTAGTAACTTTTGTGTTTGAAGGTTTTGAACAGCTTTACCATGTTGAAACAATTCTCTAAACGACAGCTTACTAAGGAAATTAGAAAGATGCTCCAAAATAAAATTTTAACATTATACTGAGGGACACTTAACCACGAAAGCTACCTCAAAAGGTTGGATTTGGATTTAGTGGAGTCACACTGCATCCTGTCAACCACATTTGGATCGTCCGATCAAGATACAACATGAATATGATCTAGATTTCATTTCATATTTTGATTTTTTAATCTAGAAAATTTGCATTAAAATCTAGAAGGTCCGATCTTGATCAGTTAGTTCAGTGTAGTTGACTGGCAGTCATGGGGTTGTTATTGCACACAACCTAGATCCCAACAGCTGAGGATTCTCATAACCACGTAAGCACTGCTTTGATTATATCTCTAGTTATTATGAGACGTCAACAACTCAAATACCTGGATATAAATATCAAAGACCCGTCTGCCGAGGCTTTTCCATGTAGTAGAATCCAAAATTGCTGTTTCCGCGAATTGGAGGGTAATGTTGTAAAAACCATTTTCTAGCCCGAGACCATAATATCTTAATGATGATGCAGAGAGCCGAGCAGTTTGGAAGAGCTCTGGATTCAATGTACCGGTGAATTGATTAGACACAAAACTTTTGAACAGAGGATTGTTGCTCCCGGTAAATATTCCAACATTACTAACAGCCCATCTATTTGTATCAGTAACAAAGTATGTAGCAGGACCAAGTGTCTCATTTTCCATTTGATATATAGTTCCATCTGTAGATCTAGTTTGCGGACCGCCGCACTTGATTGCAAAGTCAGAATCTGCGTCCCAGGTAAGAGATTAATCGATGGTAAAAAACTCGGTTAGAATCTGACTTGTCAAATAAATGTCAAGGCCATAGTAGGAAGAGTTCTGTTTAAGCACAAATTGTTTTCTTTATCATTGGTTTATGTATTTTCAGTATTTATGCTACTCTTACTAGTTGTATTTCTGTTTCGTGAGTAGTAATTTTTTCCTAGTAAACGAGATTTTCTCCTCAAAATCAATCTTATTTTTTAGTATAATTACAGTTTGTATCATAATTCTAGCATACAATCAACAGTTATATACACCTAAGCATATAGACAGAAGAGTTATAAAAAATAATTAATATAGGCAAATGAATGTAATAAAACACTAATAATTAGGAAAATCTTCTGGCAAGTAATTAGTTTCTTCTACAACTACAATAGTAAAACTGAACGAGAAGGCACATCAAAATTGCCTCATTAGAGTTCAAAACCTAATTTACAAATTACAGTATTAATAACGATAATGTTAAATTGTAGGAATCTATACAGCAACATAAATTACCCTTTCAGTCCCTTAATTTACTTTTACGTTTTACTTTGACTGCATAAGTTTTTTTTTCTATTTTGATCCTTAAGTTACAAATGTTAGAAACAATAATAATTTGCATGATCATCATTCTAACAACTAATTTGAGATTATACTTTCTTATTATTTTCATTGTCTCACAAGAAAAACTAGCTTATAGTGAAACTTACATCTTCCAATGCCACGACTGCATGGAAAAATTTTCTGAA
>NW_027339545.1:19505-19790 GCF_000331145.2 Cicer arietinum | reverse complement strand
GAATAAGCTTAGGGAGGACGAAAATGACCTAAATGTTCATCCAATTACACAAATGAACTTATTGGATGCACAAGATTGGTTAAAAACCTTAATTGGACAAGAATAAGCCTAGAGAGCACGAAAATGACCAAAATGTTCATCCAATTACACTAATGAACTTATGGGATTCAGAAGATTGGTTAAAAACCCTAATTGCACAAGAATAAGCCTAGGGTGGACGAAAATGACGTAAATGTTTATCCAATTACACAAAATAACTTATTGGATGCACAAGATTGGTTAAAA
>NW_027339545.1:2425-4333 GCF_000331145.2 Cicer arietinum | reverse complement strand
CAATTACACAAATGAACTTATTGGATGCACAAGATTGGTTAAAAACCCTAATTGGACAAGAATAAGCCTAGGGAGGACGAAAATGACATAAATATTCATTCAATGACACAAACACACCTATTGGATGCACAAGATCGGTTAAAAACCCTAATTGGACAAGAATAAACCTAAGGAGGACGAAAATGACCTAAATGTTCATCCAATGACACAAATGAACTTATTGGTTGCACAAGATTGGTTAAAAACCCTAATTGGACAAGAATAAGCCAAGGGAGGACGAAAATGACCTAAATGTTCATCCAATGACACAAACACACCTATTCCTAAATGTTCATCCAATTACACTAATGAACTTATTGGATGCACAAGATTTGTTAAAAATCCTAATTGAACAAGAATAAGTCTAGGGAGGACGAAAATGACCTAAATATTCATCCAATGGCACAAATGAACTTATTGCATTCACAACATTTGTTAAAAATCCTAATTGGACAAGAATAAGCCTAGGGAGGATGAAAATGACCTAAATGTTCATACAATGACATAAATGAACTTATTTGCTGCACAAGATAGGTTAAAAACCATAATAAGACAAGAATAAGCCTATGGACAACGAAAATATCCTAAATGTTCATCCAATTAGACAAATGAACTTATTGGATGCACCAGATTGGTTAAAAAACCTAACTCACAAGAATAAGCCTAGGGAGGACGAAAATGACCTAAATGTTCATCCAAAGACACAAATGAACTTATTGGATGCACAAGATAGGTTAAAAACCCTAATTGGACAAGAATAAGCCTAGGGAGGACGAAAATGACCTAAATGTTCATCCAATGACACAAACAAACTTATTGGATGCACAAGATTGGTTAAAAACCCTAATTGGACAAGAATAAGCCTAGGGAGGACGAAAATGACCTAAATGTTCATCCAATTACACAAATGAACTTAATGGATGCACAAGATTGGTTAAAAACCCTAATTGGACAAGAATAAGCCTAGGGAGGACGAAAATGACCTAAATGTTCATCCAATTACACAAATGAACTTAATGGATGCACAAGTTTGGTTAAAAACCTTACTTCGACAAGAATAAACCTAGGGAGGACGAAAATGACCAAAATGTTCATCCAATCACACTAATGAACTTTTTTGATTCAAAACATTGGTTAAAAACCCTAATTGCACAAGAATAAGCCTAGGGAGGACAAAAATGACATAAATATTCATCCAATGACACAAACACACATATTGGATGCACAAGATTGGTTAAAAACCTTAATTGGACAAGAATAAGCCTAGGGAGGACAAAAATGACATAAATATTCATCCAATGACACAAACACACATATTGGATGCACAAGATTGGTTAAAAACCTTAATTGGACAAGAATAAGCCTAGGGAGGACAAAAATGACATAAATATTCATCCAATGACACAAACACACATATTGGATGCACAAGATTGGTTAAAAACCTTAATTGGACAAGAATAAGCCTAGGGAGGACAAAAATGACATAAATATTCATCCAATGACACAAACACACATATTGGATGCACAAGATTGGTTAAAAACCTTAATTGGACAAGAATAAGCCTAGGGAGGACGAAAATGACAAAAATGTTCATCCATTGACAAAAAAGAACTTGTTGGATGCTCAAGATAGGTTAAAAACTCTAATTGGACAAGTATAAGCCTAGGGACGACGAAAATGACCTAAATGTTCATCCAATTACACAAATGAACTTATTGGATGCACCAGATTGGTTAAAAACCCTAATTGGACAAGAATAAGCCTATGGAGGACGAAATTGACCTAAATGTTCATCCAATTACACAAATGAATTTATTGGATGCACAAGATTGGTTAAAAACCTTAATTGGACAAGAATAAGCCTAGGG
>NW_027339545.1:428-1142 GCF_000331145.2 Cicer arietinum | reverse complement strand
AACCCTAATTGGACAAGAATAAGCCTAGGGAGGACGAAAATGACCTAAATGTTCATCCAATTACACAAATGAACTTATTGGATGCACAAGACTGGTTAAAAACCTTAATTGGACAAGAATAAGCCTAGGGAGGACGAAAATGACAAAAATGTTCATCCATTGACAAAAAAGAACTTGTTGGATGCTCAAGATAGTCATCCAATTACACAAATCAACTTATTGGATGCACAAGATTGGTTAAAAACCCTAATTGGACAAGAATAAGCCTAGAGAGGACGAAATTGACCTAAAGGTTCATCCAATTACACAAATGAACTTATTGGATGCACAAGATTGGTTAAAAACCTTAATTGGACAAGAATAAGCCTAGGGAGGACGAAAAATGACAAAAATGTTCATCCAATGACACAGATGAACTTATTGGATGCACAAGAATAAGCCTAGGGAGGACGAAAATGACCTGAATGTTCATCCAATTACACAAACACACCAATTGGATGCACAAGATTGGTTAAAAACGCTAATTGGACAAGAATTAGCCTAGGGAGGATGAAAATGACATAAATATTCATCCAATGACACAAACACGACTATTGGATGCACAAGATTGGTTAAAAACCCTTATTGGAAAAGAATAAGCCTAGGGAGGATGAAAATGACCTAAATGTTCATCCAATGACACAAATGAACTTATTGGATGCACAAGATTGGTTA
>NW_027339545.1:0-304 GCF_000331145.2 Cicer arietinum | reverse complement strand
GGACGAAAATGACCTAAATGTTCATCCAATTACACAAATGAACTTATTGGATGCACAAGATTGGTTAAAAACCCTAAATGGACAAGAATAAGCCTAGGGAGGACGAAAATGACCTAAATGTTCATCCAATGACACAAATGAACTTATTGGATGCACAAGATCGGTTAAAAACCCTAATTGGACAAGAATAAGCCAACGGGACGACGAAAATGACCTAAATGTTCATCCAATTACACAAATCAACTTATTGGATGAACCAGATTGGTTAAAAACCCTAACTCCACAAGAATAAGCCTAGGGAGGA
>NW_027339544.1:0-2000 GCF_000331145.2 Cicer arietinum | reverse complement strand
AACCTTGCTCCGATGCCAATTGATGTAGCTAAATATCACTAGAAGGGGGGGTTGAATAGGGATTTTGTTGTTAAAAAAATTTAAGTGTTTTTAAAAACTATCCTCTCGCTGAGGATGGCTAGCTCGAGGATGGGATTTTTAAATCGTTAGATCTAAGCTGAGCAAAAAAGGTAAGAGCAGAATATGAGGGACACGAGAACCTTGCTCTGATGCCAATTGTTGTAGCTAAATATCACTAGAAGGGGGGGTTGAATAGGGATTTTGCTGTTAAAAACAATTTTTAAGTGTTTTAAAAACTATCCTCTTGCTGAGGATGGCTAGCTCGAGGATGTGATTTTTAAATCGTTAGATCTAAGCTGAGTAAAAGAGTAGGAGCAGAATATGAGGGACACACTCATAATTTTATACTGGTTCACCCAAAGATGGCTACGTCCAGTCCTCACACCCTTGTGAGATTTCACTAACTTTCAAACAGATCGATCCTCAACCTGAGGATGATTACAAGCTGTGTATTATCAAGCTTCACCAAGCTTACAATCAATTTTCAAATATTTCCAAGCTTCACTCACTAGGAAATTACAAAGTATAATGAGAGTGATTGATACTTAATACTTTCTCAAAGGATATACAAAGATATAGTGTAGGATCAAAGAAAGTAAGAAGAGATGATGTGATTTGCTTCTTGAAAGCTTTAAGATGCTTGATCTTTTTATGCAAGTGTGTTGTGTATCTTCCAATGGAGAGCTTGTTTGCATTTTATAGAGATCCAAGCCCTTGATGACCGTTGGAGCTCATTTTCAAAGGATCCAAGGTTTTCATCATAATTACAGAACTGCCACTCAGCTTGTTAGGCTTAGGCAGAACCCATCCTCTCGCAGCATAGCTTTGATCTTGACATGTCCTTGCTTTTTCTCTTTAATCAGAGTGCAAGGCTGTTTCTGAGCTGCATTTTTCGAAGAATTTAAGGTCTAGGTTGGTTTCACCTTTTGAGGTGAGGTTGACAAGAGAGAAAAAGCCACCCTATGACATAGGACTGTCATACTCAGTCCGAGGATCAGATCTGGCAGCAACATGTGATCTTCCATTTATGGCTTGTTTCAAGTTGTCTTTTGTTAACTTGACTTCTTCATGTATTAAAACGTGCAAGCCCAATAAATGTTCAGATTTTAGCCTTTGCACATGCTTGATGAGTTGCTTTCACTTTTGCTGGCCTATCCTCTGCCTATTCTGCCATCCTCTGCATACTAGATCTAGCCATATTCATCTTTTTCTTTTGACCTTTTGACTCTTAATTTTAAATGCTTTGTTTATTCATGTTTGACATTGTTATGCATTTGAATAAACACATTTGTTTTGGTGAGAGATCAGATTGTCCAAATCTGGAGTTTTTCAAATTGCAGCCCATCCTCACGTTTGCAGCAATTTCCATTCTCACGTGGGTTTTCCATCCTCAGGCCAAAATCACATTTTCCTTCTTTTTGCCTTAATGATTAATAACCTATTATCTTATATGAATACACTCAAGAGCACATGTTAGTCATTAACCACAATCATAATCTCGTAAGTAATTTTGTTATCATTAAAATCATTTGAGAGATTTTGTCTCAGCACTAAATGGTATTCACATTTGGTGTTTGGGTTGTACCATTTTGGTAATGGTGGTTCCAGAGGTTTCATTGGTCTCAGGACTACCATTGAATTCTGGAGTAGGTGAGGCAATAATTGGATGTATGTCACATGAATCAGGGAACAATAGGTTATCTTCGTTTCCCGATTGACTGGTGGTTTACATTGATTCGGGTTTGGATTCTGGTTTTGTTGGGAAAACATGGCATGTGGTGGTTGGACCAAAGGTGGTTGATAAAAAGGTGGTCTTGAAGGATTATATTGAGAGTATGAAGCTTGTGAGGTTGTAGCCACATATGGATATGGAATGCATGGAATTTGGGGTACCGGGGCTGGATATTTAGAGGTCGATAATAATTCATGGATGGAAAATA
>NW_027339543.1:15531-16000 GCF_000331145.2 Cicer arietinum | reverse complement strand
TCACACAACAAAGAATTTAAGTGTTTAGGCTCAAAAGCTCACAGCTAGGATAATAAGAGAGAGTATGAACAATCAAAATATAGCCAACATGCTTCTGAAAAGTTAAAATTGTATTTTTGAAAAATTGATGGCATATTAGCCTTCTACAACCATTTAGTAATCAAGAATGCATGCATTAGGAAGGCTTGTCGACTTGAGCAATAACATAATCTAAGAAATAAAATTTAACTTGCGAAATCACAAACAGAAATTTTAAGATTAAGTGCAAGTCAGTACGACTGTTTCATCATAGTACACATTTAGTGAAAGGAAAAAAAAAGCATGAGGAGAAGAAAGTCAACATATACTGACATTAAACAAAGAAAACGAGAAAACGGATAGCAACAGGACAACCAACAAAAAGAAAAAAAAGGAAAGAAAACTTCTCTCAGTTTAGTAGTTCAAGGATTCTCGTTTAGATCATCCGCTC
>NW_027339543.1:15253-15501 GCF_000331145.2 Cicer arietinum | reverse complement strand
TTTTTTGTCTCTTGGTGTCTGTTGAGTGAAGGATGTACTTGCAACCTTAGTTCGTTTTGCTGGAAAAAACGCTTAGGCGCATGTTCTGTCATTTGGAGCTGTAGAATCGCTTCTCAACGCATCTTTTTGATTCCTTGCTCATACCAAACATCAAAACTAAGAGAACTATAAATTAGAGATTAAAGTTGGAACTAAATGGAGTAAAATAAATCTGAAACGCAATAAATAAATACGGTGCAAAGGATATA
>NW_027339543.1:3549-5253 GCF_000331145.2 Cicer arietinum | reverse complement strand
GAAAAGAACCAATTTACGAGCACAATCCAAAATCACATAATGGTAAGACATCCAGTCCATACCTAGGATGACCTCGAGTGATTGTAGCGTTAAACAAATTAAATTAACCAAGAAATCCCTATTCTGAATAGTCATTTGACAATGCAAACATGCAGAATTCACTGTTAAAGTCTTAGCAGGTGTGGAAACAACCAAATCAAAAGGTAAAGCAGACACAGATAACTTCAAGCGATTCACACAATCCATAGCAATGAAGGAATGGGTTGCCCCCGAATCAAAGAGTGCAGTTAGAGTGTTACCTGCAATCTCACAATCACGCTGAATCAGATTACCAGATGGATTTCCCTCTTCAGCATTCACACAATAAATGCGTCCTCTAGCAGTAGGACGGGTAGCCCTAGCTACATTCACCACTGGTTCCACCTTCGGAGCCGTGCAATCCCTTGCCATGTGCCCCGACTTCCGACAATTGTGACAGATGGGGATGTTAGTGGTACAAGCACTAGCATAGTGACCTTCTCCCCCACATCGGAAACATCGAAGCACTTGCCCCAATTGCCTCCCGAAATTCTGGTTCCCCGGGCGACTCTGCCCACCGTTGTTATTCTGGGGTCGATTATAAGGTTTAGCAACTTGCTTCCCCTTGTTCTGATAACTCGCCCGACTAGGGCCTCCCGAATTAAAATTCCCTACTCGGCTAGCCCTCTTGTTTTTCATATCTTCCACTTCTCTACATTTCTCCACCAGCGCTTGGAAACGTTGAATTCCCAAGGGTAAAACGGAATCTTGAATCTCATACTTCAATCCGTCTTGGAAACGATGACACATGAATGGTTCATCAATTTCTTCCCGGAAGAACCTGAAGTGCCTCGATAGTGATTCAAATTTAGCAGCATACTCGCCCACAGTCATGCTCCCCTGGTGAAGTTTCAGAAAGTCGTCACCCAACTTAGTCCTGGTACTCATCGGAAAGTATTTGTCTAAAAACTTTCTTTTGAACGATTCCCAGTTCACCTCCTCGTGGGCTGCTCCCATCAATAACCTTGCACTCCTCCACCAGTACTCAGCATCCCCCAACAGCATATAAGTGGCATAGCTGACCTTCACTCCCGCCTGACACTTTATCATATCAAAGATCTTCTCCACTTCTTGGATCCATTGATCCGCCTTCTCTGAACCCTCATCCCCCTTGAACTTAGGAGGATTGTAACGACGGAAGTCTTCTAACCCTCTTGACTCTGCAACACGGATCTCTCTTCCCCTCTTTTCAAGATCCCGTTGAGTCTTGGCAGCAGTCTGTGCAGCAACAGAAGCAGCCATGTTATTCATAGCCTCCGCCATTTGATCATTCCTATTAGCGTTGTCTCTCGGAGCGTCATTCCTTCTTGGCGGCATGGTTTCCTATAAAACCATCATCAAGTAGAGTCTTAACACTACTTCAAATAATTCCAAACTAACGTCCGACTAACAACACACAATTATATTGGACTTGACAACTCAAGTCACCTAAACCGACACATGATCAGATAACAACTCCTAACTTATAGGTCGACCTACAATCTATAACCAAGGTTCCACAGCTCCCAAAGAAAACCAAACCTATGCGCTGATACCACAGTGTAACACCCCGTTTTTCAAAGCGAGGGTATATTTTTTTTTTCAAAAGAAATTAAAATAAAACAAAGTAAAACAAATGAGGAAATG
>NW_027339543.1:0-570 GCF_000331145.2 Cicer arietinum | reverse complement strand
CATTTATTAAAATTACCATTTCACCCATAAGGCATAAAATTCTACGTAAAAGGTTCATCGCAGTTAATTTAATTTATTTATCGACGAGTAATTCTAAACGGTATCCAAACGCCCTTTTGATCACATAAACTCCAAAATATTATTAACTTTGGCTAAAAAGCCTCCGAGCCAAAATTCAAAATACACAAAATACATAAAGTTCACTTTAAAATTACGGGTCTTACAGGAGACATTTTCAATCATCAATGGTACTGGCCTACACACTTCAATCTTCAATTCTGTTATCAACAATTCAAGCCACAATGCATGGCAGGCTTCATAGCTGTCAACAATGTATTCAACTTCACATGATGACAATGTTATGACTGACTTCTTCTTTGAGCGCCATGCTATTAGAGATTTCATGAAATTGAATATATAGCCTGATCTACTTCTTTTATCATCCTTATCTTCACACCAATCAAAATCTGAATAGCGTACTATGTTTCCATCTCTCTGCTTCATATTTTGTTGCAAACAGAATTCCATGCTCCAATATGCCTTGAATGTACCTCATGATCCTCTTGGCTA
>NW_027339542.1:0-3005 GCF_000331145.2 Cicer arietinum | reverse complement strand
AAGCCCCATAATTATTGGGCCCAGCCCACACGTTGGAGGGGCCAAAAAAATTTATAATTTAAAAGGCCCCCAAAAAGAAAGCCGCAACCCCCTAAAATTTTGTGAGCTTAGTGGGCCTATAAGCCCACGTTTTCAATAAAAATCGATTTTCTTTTTAAAAAATTTTGACAATTTTTTATTTTTATTTTTTTCGAGAAATAATTTTTTTCAATTTTTCATCGATAAAAAAATGTTGATTTTTTTCGAAATAATTTTTGATTCGAGAAAAAAAAATCGATTTTTTTCGAGAACTTTTTATTTATTTTTCTTACAAAATTTTTTGAGAAAATTATTTTTTTAAATTTTTTTCGAAAAAAATAAATTTCGAAAGTTTTTCAAGAAAAAATCTCAAAATTAGCAAAATATTGAGGGCCTATAAGCCCATCTTTAAGCCCCATGAAATACTGAGTCGAGATTTTAAAAAAATTCTTTTGACTGAGGCCTAATATTAAAGGTTTAATAAATAAATAATTAAAAGGCCTAGTAATTGGTGGCTTTTTTGACACCTCTAGTCTCTATTTAGAATGAAATCTTACTTACCTGCATATTTCTGGTACATTATCTGATTTGAGTGATTCAGGACCAACAACAATATCAAGTGTATCTCTCCAATCAGCTGGATTTCCGCTAAAAAGGGACATATTAGAGAAATATGTAACTCCTTTCTTTACTAAATCACGTGAGTAATACGGTTTTTTCAAATCCTCATCTTGTTCATGAAACTTAAGAGTTCCATCAATCATTTCATCCAAGACAGAAACAGGAATTCCATGATTAATCACTTGGAAAAATCCCCACTCCTTACATGCAGTTCGAATTTGGTTAAGAATTTCCA
Source organism: Cicer arietinum (assembly GCF_000331145.2). Taxonomy (NCBI): domain Eukaryota; kingdom Viridiplantae; phylum Streptophyta; class Magnoliopsida; order Fabales; family Fabaceae; genus Cicer; species Cicer arietinum. The sequence continues at coordinate 2,131 of NW_027339542.1, read as the reverse complement.
CACGAAGAGCAGGATCGTTGTTTCTGTTTTTGAGGTCAATAACGGGAACACTTAACTTTGTGTTACCATTAGAGTTTTCAGTAATGTTTAATTCTTTAGAATAGAACATGCGTGGAATCTTTGTCACACCACGTCGTACAAGACCCAATACACCTGCTTTTGTTTCATCAAAAGCTTTCAGTTCAGCTAATTTATCATATGTAGAATCAATGTTTTCATGCAACAAATTTCCGGATTTGATCTCCATATCAATCAAGCAGAGTATAAAATTTGAAAGCAAGGAAGATGACTTTGTTTTTCCACACATAAGGTCATAAAATAGATTTAGTATATCTGTTATTATATATATATAGTCAATTGAATCTCACAATTTATGAGTTACTTAAACACATTAAGTATTATTTTCAACAAGTATTATATTAAATATATTTTATATTTAATATTTGTAATAAATCAAAAAGTAGTTTACTTAGGTAATAGTATTTTATTTTTATTTACTATTGGAAAGTTCTTAAACTTTGTGTTTCAATTGACTAAAATGAAATTCTAGAAGTAATTTTTTTGGGTTATGTTTATGTCTCCGAGTTTTTATTTTTGTTTTAATGTTTTTTAGCTTATATGAAAAATAAGTTACTAAAATCAAAGAATATAATTGCTCAAGCCTACTTTACAAATGATAGTTATTTAAAGAATTCAAAATTCAAAACTTCGATTGTTTAATAGTTGTCATTTAAAAAATACATTTGAGAAAATGTATTCTTTTATTTTAATATTTAATTTATATTTAATATATATATATATAGTCAATTGTAAGTCACTGATATTTTTTTATATTTAATAATATTAAATATTACTGCTCCATAAATATTTAGTAAAAGAATTTCCATGTAATAAAAATATTTAATATAAAATATTTTTGATACAATACTGATAATTTTATTTTAGCTTAAAAAATGAAAAGATAAAACTTATATACAATTGGTTGGTATTGTAGCCTAAAAAGTTGAATTTTTTTTAATAAGAATTTAAAGTAAAATTTAGAAATATTATAGGAAGTAAAAATTAATTTAAACCATTTTTTGTATCATATATATTTATTATGATGCATAGAATTATTCAACTATATAAGTGTTTATTTTTTTATTTTATTTTTTACATTTGTACTTATGCCAATTAAATGACTTGTCTATTTCCAATGCAACATACTTAATAAATATAAAATTTATTTGACTCAATAAATATATAAGTTTTCTTGAATAAATAAATTGTGTTTTATAAAGATATAAAGAGAGAAAATTGTCTAATAAAATCTTAAATTTTTAAAAGTTAAATTTTATTTTGGCACAAAATAAAAATTTGAAGAGCACAAAAAATTAATGATAGAGATATATAGACATGACAACGAGGCGGAGCGGAGGCGAATTCTGTTTCTTCAATTCTACACTTTATTAATCGGGAAAATCCACACCTGCACTTGTTTCTTAGTGGATGTGAAAATTTGCCTCCTCAATCTGCACCCATTAATACATATATAAGATTATAAATTTAAAAATCATATCTATTTTAATTAATATAATAAAATAATTATTATTACACAATAATAAAGTTAAGAAATATTTTTTTTAGAGATAAGATTATAATTTTTAATATTTAAAAAATATTGAATATGTATATGTATAGAAAATTTAAAAATTACTATAATATTACTTGCGAGTTTGGGTGCAGGGTGGATATCATCACCCCAAACTCGTCCCCGCTCCTGAATTTTAATTTTAGAGAAAAATTGTACCCGATCAATCATTCCATCCAAGACATTAACAGGAATCCCATGATTAATCACTTGGAAAAATCCTCACTCCTTACATGCAGTTCGAATTTGGCTAAGAATTTCCACACGATGAATAGGATCATTGTTTATGTTTTTGAGGTCAATGACGGGAACACTTAACTTTGTGTTACCATCAGAGTTTTCAGTGAATTCTCCAGAATAGAACATGCGTGGAATCTTTGTCACCCCACGTTGTACAAGACCCATTACACCAGCTTTTGTTTCATCAAAAGCTTTCATTTCAGCTATTTTATCATATGAGGAATCAATGTTTTCATTGGATTTGTCCTCCATATCAAGAAA
>NW_027339541.1:27470-27740 GCF_000331145.2 Cicer arietinum | reverse complement strand
AGCACGACGCGACAATCCTCGCAAGGATAAGATGAACCAACAATTCACATGGCATCATCCCGTAGCCCATCATGGTCACCACTATCACCCCATCAACGGTCTCGATTCATTTTCGAGACTCAAGGAGCTAACTACATAAACATAAATATTTATAACAATTTGTTCACAATAAAATTAATTCACACACAACAAAATTCTTAAAATTGAATCTTTCTCACACACCAAACTTTTAAAACCAAATAATCTATATTATTTACTTAAAACTAAATT
>NW_027339541.1:4422-10271 GCF_000331145.2 Cicer arietinum | reverse complement strand
GGTTTATGGTTTAGGGTTTAGGTTTAGGGTTTAAGGTTTAAGGTTTAGGCTTTAGGCCATTTTGTTACTTAATCAATGTAGTTCGTCGAATAAGTGCATAAGTGTTACTAGATTTTGATTTTAGGTCATTTTTGTTTTTGTTATGTTTCTTTCTGTCAAGTTTAGTTCTTATATATGTAGTTTGTCCAATAAGTACAAAAGTGTGAAGACATTATTATTTTAGGTTATTTTGGTCTTTACTAGGTTAAGGGATTAGGGTTTAGGGTTTAGGTTTTTTAGTGTTTAAGGGCCTAGTTCTATTCTAGTCCATTTTGGTTTTAACCAATGTATTTCATGATATAATTAAAAGCATAATTCTCAATGGATATAGATTTTAGGTGATTTGGTTGTTTACTAGGTGGAATCTAGTCCATTTTGTTTCTAAAACAATGTAGTTCGTCAAATAAGTGCAAAAGACTCCATATATTAAAAATTTAGGTCATTTTGGAATTTGTTGTGTTTTTTGTTGTTGTCCATTTCATTTGTTAATCAATGTAGTTCAACCTATTAGTGCAAAAGTGACACTTAATTTAGATTTTAGGACGTTTTGGTTTTTGATATCTTTTTTTTTTTCCGTTTTAGTTCTTATTTATTTTAGGGTTTAGGGTTTGGGGTGTCGGATTTAGGTTTTAATTTTAAGGGTTAAGGGTCTAGGTCTATTCTATTTCGTTTTTGTTCTTAATAAATGTAGTTAGTCGAATAAGTACATAAGTCTCATTGGATTTAGATTTTAGGTTATTTTGGTTTTTGATATGTTTTTTTTTTTGTCCATTTTAGTTCTTATTCATTGTAGTTCGTCCAATAAGTTGAAAAGTCTCAACGCATTAATGGATTAGGTCCATCGTAGTTCATCTTTACTAGGATATGGGATTAGATTTTAGTGTTTATGGTTTAAGGTTTAGGGTTAATGGTTAAGCGTCTAGGTCTATTATAGACCATTTCTCTTCTTAATCAATGTAGTTCATCGAATTAGTGCATCAATCTAACAGGTTTTAGATTTTGGTTTTTGATATGTTTCTTTTTGTACATTTTATTTCTTATTCATTGTAGTTCATCCTATAAGTACAAAAGTCAAAATGCATTAATATTTTTGTTCATTTTGGTCTTTTTTATGTTTAGGGATTAGGGTTTAGGTTTTACGATTTAGGTCTTAGGTGTTTGGTTTAAGGATTTTGGTTTTATGTTTTAGGTTTTAGGTTTTAGGTTTTATGTTTTAGGTTTTAGGTTTTAGGTTTTATGTTTTAGGTTTTAGGTTTTAGGTTTTATGTTTTAGGTTTTAGGTTTTAGGTTTTAGGTTTTAGGTTTTAGGTTTTAGGTTTTAGGTTTTAGGTTTTAGGTTTTAGGTTTTAGGTTTTAGGTTTTAGGTTTTAGGTTTTAGGTTTTAGGTTTTAGGTTTTAGGTTTTAGGTTTTAGGTTTTAGGTTTTAGGTTTTAGGTTTTAGGTTTTAGGTTTTAGGTTTTAGGTTTTAGGTTTTAGGTTTTAGGTTTTAGGTTTTAGGTTTTATTTTTTAGGTTTTAGGTTTTAGGTTTAATTTTTAGGATTCAGGGTTTTAGGTTTTGGATTTTGGGTTTTGGGTTTTAGGTTTTAGGTTTTAGGTTTTGGGTTTTGGGTTTTGGGTTTTGGGTTTTGGGTTTTGGGTTTTGGGTTTTGGGTTTACGGTTTACGGTTTACGGTTTACGGTTTACGGTTTAAGGTTTACGGTTTACGGTTTACTGTTTACGGTTTACGGTTTACGCTTTACGATTTACGCTTTACGGTTTACGATTTAAGGTTTACGGTTTACAGTTTACAGTTTATGGTTTATGGTTTATGGTTTGTGGTTTATGGTTTAAGATATAGGGTTTAGGATTTAGGGTTTAATGTCTAGGTCTATTATAGACAATTTTTTTTTCTTAATCAAAGTAGTTCGTCGAATAAGTGCATAAGGTTTATGGTTTATGGTTTATGGTTTATGGTTTTAGGTTTAGGGTTTAAGGTTTAGGGTTTAGGGTTTAGGCTTTAGGCTTTAGGGTTTAGGGTTTAGGGTTTAGGGTCTAGGTCTATTATAGACAATTTTTTCTTCTTAATCAATGTAGTTCGTCGAATAAGTGCATAAATCTAACTGGATTTAGATTTTGATTATTTTTGTTTTTCATATGTTTCTTATTGAACATTTTACTTCTTATTCATTGTAGTTTGTCAAATAAGTGCAAAAGGTAAAATGCTTAAATATTTTAGGTCATTTTGGTCTTTTCTAGGTTTAGGGATTAGGGTTTAGGTTTTAGGTTTTAGGTTTTAAGTTTTAGGATTCAGGGTTTAGGGTTCAAGGTTTAGGGTTTAGTGTTTTGGGTTTCTGGTTTAAGGTTAAGGGTAAAGGGTCCAGGTCTATTCTAGTTCGTTTTGGTTTAAGGATAAGGGTAAAGGGTCTAGGTCATTTTCGTCTTTACAATGTAGTTCGTCGAATTAGTGCATCAATCTAACTGGTTTTAGATTTTGGTTATTTTGGTTTTTGATATGTTTCTCTTTGTACATTTTATTTCTTAATCATTGTAGTTCGTCCAATAAGTACAAAAGTCAAAATGCATTAATATTTTAGGTCATATTGGTCTTTTTTAGGTTTAGGGAATAGGGTTCAGGTTTTAGGTTTTAGGATTTAGGTCTTAGGTGTTAGCTTTTAGGATTTTGGTTTTTGGTTTTAGCTTTTAGGTTTTAGGATTTAGGGTATTGGGTTTAGGGTTTAGGGTTTTGGTTTTAGGTTTTAGGGTTTATGGTTTAGGTTTTAGGGATTAGGGTTTAGGGTTTAGGGTTTTGGGTTTAGGGTTTAGGCTTTAGGGTTTAGGGTCTATGTCTATTACAGAAAAAAATTTCTTCTTAATCAATGTAGTTCGTCGAATAAGTGCATAAATCTAACTGGATTTAGATTTTGATTATTTTTGTTTTTCATATGTTTCTTTTTGAACATTTTACTTCTTATTCATTGTAGTTCGTCAAATAAGTGCAAAAGTCAAAACGCATAAATATTTTAGGTCATTTTGGTCTTTGCAAGGTTTAGGGATTAGGTTTTAGGTTTTAGGTTTTAGGTTTTAAGTTTTAGGGTTCAGGGTTTAGGGTTTAGAGTTTAGGGTTTACGGTTTAAGGTTTAGGGTTTAGTGTTTTGGGTTTCTGGTTTAAGGTTAAGGGTAAAGGGTCTAGGTCTATTCTAGTCCGTTTTGTTTCTTAATCATTGTATTTCGTCAAATAAGTGCATAAGTGTCACTAGATTATGATTTTATGTCAATTTTGTTTTTGATATGTTTCTCTTTGTCCAATTTAGTTTTTATTAATTGTAGTCCGTCCAATAAGTGCAAATGTCTCAATGCATCAATATTGTAGGTCATTTTTGTCGTTACGAGTACTATTTTAGCCCATATTGATTCTTACTCAATGTAGTTGGTCAAATAAGTGCAAAAGTTTAAGCAGATTCATATATTAGATCATTTGTGGTATTTACTAGGATTAGGGTTTTAGGGTTAGGGTTTCAGGTTTAGGGTTTATAGTTTCGTGTTTATGTTTAGGGTTAAGGGTCTAGGTCAATTCTAGTTCATTTTGGATAAAGATTTTACGTCATTTTTTTATTTACGTTATTTTGTTATTTACCACAAATTACCCTAAACCCTAAACATTTATAAAAATGCATAAATATTTTGGATCATTTTTGTCTTTACTAGGTTTAGGGATTAGGGTTTTGGGTTAGAGTTTAGTGTTTAAGGTTTAGGGTTTAGGGTATAGGGTTTTGGTTTTAGTGTTTTGGTTTTAGGGTTTAAGATTTAAGGGGTAAGGGTCTTGGTCTATTCTAGTCCCTTTTTGGTTCTTAATCAATGTAGTTTGTTTAATAAGTGCATAAGTGTTACTAGATTTTGATTTTAGGTCATTTTTGTTTTTGATATGTTTCTTTCTGTCAATTTTAGGTCATTTTTGTCGAATATGTAGTTTGTCCAATAAGTACAAAAGTCTCAATACAATAATATTTTAAGTCATTTTGGTCTTTACTAGGTTAAGGGATTAGGGTTAAGGGTTTAGGTTTTATGGTTTAAGGACCTAGGTCTATTCTAGTCCGTTTTGGTTTTAATCAATGTATTTCATAAAATAATCAAAAGCATAATTCTCAATGCATATAGATTTTAGGTCATTTTGTTGTTTACTAGGTTGAATCTAGTCCATTTTGTTTCTAAAACAATGTAGTTCGTCTAATATGTGCAAAGGACTCAATATATTAAAATTTTAGGTCATTTTGGAATTTGTTAGGTTTTTTGTCGTTGTCAATTTTAGTTGTTAATCAATGTAGTTCAACATATTAGTGCAAAAGTGTCACTTGATTTAGATTTTAGGGAGTTTTGGTTTTTGATATGTTTCTTTTTTTTTTTTCTAGGTCATTTTCGTCTTTACAATGAAGTTCGTCGAATTAGTGCATCAATCTAACTGGGTTTAGATTTTGGTTTTTTTGGTTTTTGATATATTTCTCTTTGTACATTTTATTTCTTAATCATTGTAGTTCGTCCAATAAGTACAAAAGTCAAAATGCATTAATATTTTAGGTCATATTGGTCTTTTTTAGGTTTAGGGAATAGGGTTCAGGTTTTAGGTTTTAGGATTTAGGTCTTAGGTGTTAGCTTTTAGGATTTTGGTTTTAGCTTTTAGGTTTTAGGGTTTAGGGTTTATGGTTTTGGTTTTAGGTTTTAGGGTTTATGGTTTAGGGTTTAGGGTTTAGGGTTTATGGTTTATGGTTTATGGTTTAGGGTTTAGGGTTTAGGGTTTAGGGTTTAGGGTTTTGGGTTTAGGGTCTAGGTCTATTATAGAAATTTTTTTCTTCTTAATCAATGTAGTTCGTCGAATAAGTGATTAAATCTAACTGGATTTAGATTTTGATTATTTTTGTTTTTCATATGTTTCTTTTTGAACATTTTACTTCTTATTCATTGTAGTTCAACAAATAAGTGCAAAAGTCAAAACGCATAAATATTTTAGGTCATTTTGGTCTTTGCAAGGTTTAGGGATTAGGTTTTAGGTTTTAGGTTTTAGGTTTTAAGTTTTAGGGTTCAGGGTTTAGGGTGTAGGGTTTAGAGTTTAGGGTTTAGGGTTTAAGGTTTAGGGTTTAGTGTTTTGGGTTTCTGGTTTAAGGTTAAGGGTAAAGGGTCTAGGTCTATTCTAGTCCGTTTTGTTTCTTATTCATTGTATTTCATCAAATAAATGCATAAGTGTCACTAGATTATGATTTTATGTCAGTTTTGTTTTTGATATGTTTCTCTTTGTCCAATTTAGTTTTTATTAATTGTAGTCCGTCCAATAAGTGCAAATGTCTCAATGCATCAATGTTGTAGGTTATTTTTGTCGTTACGAGAACTATTCTAGTCCATATTGATTCTTACTCAATGTAGTTGGTCAAATTAGTGCAAAAGTGTCAGAAGATTCGTATATTAGGTCATTTGTGGTATTTACTAGGTTTAGGGTTTTAGGGTAAGGGTTTCAGGTTTAGGGTTTATAGTTTCGTGTTTATGTTTAGGGTTAAGGGTCTAGGTCTATTCTAGTCCATTTTGGATAAAGATTTTACGTCATTTTTTTATTTACCACAAATTACCCGAAACCCTAAATATTTATTAAAATGCATAAATATTTTAGGGCATTTTTGTCTTTACTAGGTTTAGGGTTAGAGTTTAGTGTTTAAGGTTTAGGGTTTAGGGTATAGGGTTTTGTTTTTAGTGTTTTGGTTTTAGGGTTTAAGGTTTAAGGGTTAAGGGTCTAGGTCTATTCTAGTCCCTTTTTGGTTCTTAATCAATGTAGTTTGTCGAATAAGT
>NW_027339541.1:0-1068 GCF_000331145.2 Cicer arietinum | reverse complement strand
ACGATTTACTAAAAATGTAAATCGTAAATGTACCGCCTATCACAGGCCGAAGTACTACTTACCGAGGTGCCACCTATCACGGGTCAGCACTATTTACCAAAACTGTGTAGTCTATCGCAGACCTTACACAATGCGACAATCCCCGCAAGGATAAGATGAATTAAACAGAGATATTAAAAGATTCCCCATTTTTAATACTCATTTAACTCTAACAATTTTCACGCCAATCATTAAGTAAACATAGATATTAAAAGATTCCCCATTTTTAATACTCGTTTAACTCTAATGATTTTCACAACAAACATTAAGTAAACATAGATATTAAAAGATTCCCCATTTTTAATACTCGTTTAACTCTAACAATTTTGACGACAAACAATAAGTAAATGGAGATATTAAAAGATTCCCCGTTTTTAATACTCATTTAACTCTAACAATTTTCATACAAACATTAAGTAAACAGAGATATTAAAAGATTCCCCATTTTTAATAATCGTTTAACTCTAATGATTTTCACAACAAACATTAAGTAAACAGAGATATTAAAAGATTCCCCTTTTTTAATACTCGTTTAACTCTAATGATTTTCACAACAAACATTAAGCAAATAGAGATATTAAAAGATTCCCCATTTTATTACTCGTTTAACTCTAATGATTTTCAAATTCCACACAGAACATACTCAAACATATTCTCAAATTCAATCCACAATTCACACCAAATCACCTCAATTCATTTTTCCACAAAATCCACACAAACACATCTCAAAATTTATAAATATTAATTGTGAACACGTCTGTAAGACCCATAGTTTTTAAATCCTAAATTATGCAATTTAAGGATATTTTGTGTGGAATTTCTTAGGCTGTTAGCCCAGTTTTTGGCATTGAGTGAGTTAAATGCCAAAAATATATTTTTGGAAATTGGATTAAAATTATTTGTCGGAAAATAATTTACTTCCGTTACGAAGGATTTAATACCGGTCAATTTTGTTAAAAATATCTCGGGTTGCTGAAAATTGTGCCGAACAATTGAGTTGCGAAGAGAGTAGATATTTTTATTAAATTA
>NW_027339540.1:0-5000 GCF_000331145.2 Cicer arietinum | reverse complement strand
CCTTAGGACTTCGTCTGCTCGAGCGGGTGGAAAGGAATTCTGTTCAGCAACTACGGAACCTTGAGATACCATGTTTGCATTACAATCATGTGAAGATTAGCCAATGAATGTACGTGAAGGAAAGTGATAGGTATTGTATATGTACTTGTAGATGTAGGTCCAATTATCCAAAAGGCAAACTAGAGAGAAGGGGAGTTAGTTATAAAAGGTAGTGTTGAGAGAGGGAAGTTACCATTCTGCATATTTTCTATTAGAACCTTTAAGGTTGGGCATAGAGAGAATCATGTCTTCTATGAGGAGCATTTGCTTAACAATGCGTGTTGCCTGTCCTCAAGCATTGCCAACTAACATAACATACAATTACAAACAACCAATATTTGCTTAACAAATTTGAAATGTCTGTTTTATGTTAGTAGGCATTGTTGATGGCTTAATTATAATCTAATTTGTTACATTTTTTGTTGGTATTGCAGAGTAGCTAGGGGACCTGACTTATGATTTTATCATGATGGTGAATTCACCTGATGATGATGGAAAAGGATGAAGGTAAAACATATGCTGAAGATAAAACTATTTTTGTATAATAACAATTATCTCACCTTATAGATTTGCTAGTAATTTTTCAAAACTTTTGGTCTTCCTTTTCTCAGTTTTTGGAGCACAGGATATCTATCTCAACATGTATGCATTGTTTTGATTTTTATTTATTTTTTTAATATAAAAAATATTCTGTAGTTTATATAATTTAATTTTGATGAGTCTTTAACTAGAAGTTTCTTGTTTAGGATATAACTGAAATAACTATGGGAGGTTTTGTGTGTATATATCGATAATAACTTTCTCCCATACTAACGGTAGATTGGTCCACCTATTGATATAAAAGCAGCATTTATTTAACATTGAGTATCATATCTATATTTAATTAATTTGTAAATTATATGCTAGAAAATTTAAATACAATTGGATCCCATTTCACTTCATTATTATTTTAAAAAATTCAGCAACAGGGTTGGGTCCAACAGAATGGATTAGAAGGTTGAATCTCCGCTGACTCATTTTGTGAACCAAAGTTCTTTCTCTCAAAGGACATTGCTAAACGATCCTCGATTTTTGATTTTCACACCTCATCCCCTTTATGATTTTCTTAGTGTAAAAAATACTCATGACCTCTGTCCTAGGCAATTGAAAGCAATTATTTTTGGAGCTACTTTTCTCACCCCCTTTTTGTGAACAATTTGTGTGGTTTGGGGGAGGTGTAGGCTAGAAATTTTGTTAACAAAAGGGAAAAAAGGCTGGGTTGGAAACCTCATCTATTCTCCAATTTTAAGGAGCTCTCTAAAATTCTCTACAAGTTATTATTATTAGTTTTTTTGTATAGTACAAGTTGTGTTTGATTACAATTATGTTTTATTTTATTCTTAAAAAAAAAATATGATTTTTCAGTTATTATTATAGAAGTTATTCGTAACTTTTTTTAAAAGTACCATATACGTTAATTAATCCAAATGATTTTACCTACAAGTTATTATTATTAGTTTTTTTGTATAGTACAAGTTGTGTTTGATTACAATTATGTTTTTTTTTTATTCTTAAAAAAAAATTATGATTTTTCAGTTATTATTATAGAAGTTATTCGTAACTTTTTTTAAAAGTACCATATACGTTAATTAATCCAAATGATTTTAATTTTCAATAGTGAATTGCTCAGCAAGTAATGTGTGAAAGATTTGGCAACTTGAGTTTTGGATCCTCCCTTTTGTACGACTAGTTGGATTGTATCATTCTATGGTAATTTTAAATAAAATCAAAGTTTCAATAAAATACTTTACCAAACAAATTATCAACTTAAAGGTGTAAGTTTCAATATACATGTAAGGTGTAAAATACTGAGTCGAAAATGCTATCTTTATATAAATCTAGCAATAACATTTCAAAATATAATTTTTTGACGTCTTCAAAAATATAATGTTCTTTGTATTTATACTTTATATAAAGGAAATACTTTATTTAATTTTAATGTGATTTTTCCGCCAATTAAATAACTAAATTATATATATATATATATATATATATATATTAAATAATTAAATTTTGTACTCATATGTAAAAAGGGATACAATATTTTTGTATAATTCTTATTTCATATAATACCATTTATGTAAACTATTTAATTTATGATTTCCATTCTTTACCTAATAAAAAAAAAGATAGAATTGACTAAAAAAAAAAAGAGGGAATAAAAATACAAACTATATTGATATAATGATATCTTTTGGTTATTAACTTATAATATTAAATTGTGTAATAAAAAATTTAGAACTTATTTATTATGTGAAAACATTTTTAAATTTTAGTAAGATGATGTGAAGTGAACTATTATAATAGACAGAGGATGATTTATTTTTTTAAATTAATGAAAGTAACTCTTTTGATATTTTTATTTACTCTGCAGATATAGATAATCATTCAATTGAAAAGAGTTTTTTTATTCCTTTATTAACCCGTTATTTAAACGCAAATTTTAGAAGATGATAAAAATGGTTTTACAAAATAAACAAAACTTTAATTATTCTTAAATAATCACCCCACGTTCACATGTTAACTTTTTTTGTGGTCTTATCCACGTTCACACTATAAAAGCTACCTTTTGGGTCTTGGGCTGTTGGCTAGTACTGCAGCCTTTGCATGTGGTCACTACATGATTTATTTATTTAAATTTATGGAATATGGCAAGGAAGAAATTATTAACACCCCATTTTAACTAACAAATCTCACCTATTTGAAATTGTATTTTAGTCTCACACAAGAAAAAGAAAAATTAAAATTTGTTTTGAGATGGTGAAAGTTGTTCAAAAAATAAAATAGGTACAACAATAAAATAAATATTCAAAAATAAGCTTTGAAAGAGGTGGGCGTATTAGGAAAATAGTTGCTCAATTCGGTAGATTATGTAGTTTATGATGGTTGAGAAATCCACACTACTACATTTATTAGATCATTAATGTATTGTTTTATTAGAATTGAATTAGTTATTCACTTGGAATTAGTTTCTATTTTAGTTTTAATTTGTTATTGTGGTTTTTATGGGTTTTATACTTTATATAAACTTTTTTTTTTTTTTTTATCTTATGTATTATTAATGAATCATTTACCCAAAAATCAACAACTTTTCTTCTATGGTCAACCAACAAGATTTCATTCCTCCCCCTACATTTTTTATTTTTATTATTTTGAACAATTTCAGTCAAGGTAGAGGAAACCCTAATCCAAATAGAGGTCGTAGCATAAGAACAAGAAATTCCATGTTATGCACTAAAGAATGATAATCAACCATATAAAACTGTCACAATAAAGATAGAGGATCAACGAAGGAACAAGTAGTGTCTATATCACTTTGTCACAATCATGAGAGGAACAAAACCAACACGATATCCAACATAATAAATTTAAGACCGAAAGCAAAACAAGAAGATGAAATCGGAACAACCAAAGAATCAATTATTGGAAAAAACATACATCGAGAAATTAAACGAGCACAATTATAACACAATAATATAACGTGAAATCTCCAAATATGGAGACAAAATCACGATCATTATCTAATGACAAGCAAAGAATAATACTATGTGATGATTTTTACAACACAAAGACTTCTTCCAAATACTCATGACCCCTAATATATCCATACTCTTTAAAGCAAATACTTGAACTATATATCACAATACTTTAACGTACAGATATAAGAAAAAATAAAATAATTATATACAACTTAAAGTGTTTTTGACTGATACATCTTGTAACGTAAAACTAGAGTATATATATAGTATTGACCTTTTCCTTTACAATGTTAGGCAACATACAACTATTTTAACATACATTATATCAATCAACTTTAACGATCTCCACCTTGATTGAAAAAGATATTTCTTTGCCATCCATTGTCTACAACAATAATCATGGTTCAAAAGAACTATCTGCTGTTGTAAGCCCTAGCGCCAATCTATTTTACATAGATTATGATTTTTATCATTGATTTAAATTATATATCTAATTTTGGTTATATAGATAAGACACCATTTATTATGTTATTAACCATATAATATAATAAAGTCCTTAGAATAGATAGTTCATGTAATAGAACATCAAGTGTGACTTGATTGTAAAACCCTATTGAACATTAGTTAAAGTATCCGTAGTCAAAGTATTATTGTTAATTAAGACGACAATAATATATCAAAACTATTATGTAGTGGGACAAGTGTTAAATATATTTTAAAGCAATTAAACATGTGTTTAAATTGTTGTCCAAAACGTTCTTGATAATCGAAGAATGTTATTACTTTTGGGTCTGATGGAAAACATGAATGAGTGATCTTGAGGATGTTTTCCTCATTTAAGCAGTCAACTTGAGTTCTGGGTTTCATCATTGATTTGAGCACTCTTGATACTCATTAAAAGAGAATAATCAGAATGTTCTTTTGTAAAACAATAACATTCTTTGTTTCTGTTTTGTATGAGTGCTAGATTTTGACAATTCTGGCAACTGTTGCATGCCAAGTTTTTCTGCTCTGTACGTGTGTCAGTGATGCAGTGATTTTATCATTTTTGTCCAGTTTGTACTTGCTTACTTTAACCATCAACTTTGGGGATTAGTCTTGCTTTTCATTCTTGATGCACTGTTTTGCTTTTTTGTTGATCTTATGGAAATAATTTATCCAAAATGATCTTGAGTATATAATTATGTTCCTTTGCAATGAATACTGGTGATTTAAAATATAGATTGATCTACTTTCATAGCTCAGATCGATCTTAAATTAAAGAATACTTTGTTCTTTGTAAACCAAAATGTTCTTGGAATAATGTTGTCAAAACCAAAACATTCTTCGTTTTTCATAGTACTGTACATAATGATCTTCGTTTTTTAGAATGGTGTCAAAAATGTTCTTTGTTTTTTCTGTTTAATAACCAGAACATTCTTGGTTTCTCAGATTTGATCTTGC
>NW_027339539.1:15487-16074 GCF_000331145.2 Cicer arietinum | reverse complement strand
TTTGATGATGACAAACATGTTAATTTAGATTTTAATTTTGATTCTTTTATCAAGTGTTTAAATAGCTAAAAAGCTCCCCCTCAATTTATGCAGTTTTTAAATTGACATAATTTAAAAAACACTATATGCAATAAACTGGTTTTTCATTTGATTGAGAACAAAATTACATAACTTTGAGCAAAATTACATACTTAGTCTTTTTACTACAAATTAAAAGCTAACTTAATTCTCCCCCTTTGTCATTCAAAAAGGTAACATAAAAGCAACTAAGAAGCTAAGGAGGGGGAGGATCCTTCTGAAGAGGAGGATATCCATTGTAAGACCCATAATTTTAAAGTATACTTTATGTATTTTAGTGTATTTTGGTATTGAACTCGGAGGCTTTTTAGCCAAAGTTATTAATATTTTGGAGTTTATATGACCAAAAAGATATTTGATGCCGATTAAAATTGCTCGTCGATAAATAAATTAAATTAAGTACGGTGGATCCTTTACGAAGAATTTAATGCCTTATGGGTGAAATGGTAATTTCAATAAATATATAGATATTTGGAGATATTTGTTAAAAGTAATTAATATATATATAT
>NW_027339539.1:12220-12625 GCF_000331145.2 Cicer arietinum | reverse complement strand
ACTGCTGCCAAGACTCGACGTGATCTTGAAAAGATGGAAAAAGAGATCTGTGCTGCAGAGTGAAGAGGATTAGAAGACTTCCGTCGTTACAATCCTCCCAAGTTTAAGGGGGATGAGAATTCAGAGAAGGCGGATCAATGGATCCAAGAAGTGGAGAAGATCTTCGAAATGATTAACTGTCAGGCGGGAGTGAAGGTCAACTATGCCACTTATATGCTATTGGGGGATGCTGAGTACTGGTGGAGGAGTGCAAGATTGTTGATGAGATCAGCTCACGAGGAGGTGGACTGGGAATCATTCAAAAGGAAGTTTTTAGAAAAATACTTCCCGATGAGTACCAGGACTAAACTGGGTGATGATTTCCTGAAACTGCATCAGGGGAACATGACCGTGGGCGAATATGCT
>NW_027339539.1:11057-12088 GCF_000331145.2 Cicer arietinum | reverse complement strand
GAAGTTGAGGATATGAAGAATAAGAGGGCTAGCCGAGGAGGGAATTTTAGTGCAGGAGGGCCCAGTCGGGTGAATTATCAGAACAACAAGGGGAAACAAGTTGCTAAACCTTATAATCGACCACAAAATAACAATGGTGGGCAGAATCGCCCAGGGAACCTGAATTTGGGGAGACAATTGGGACGAGTGGTTCGATGTTTCCGATGTGGGGAAGAGGGATGTAACACCCCGATTTTCAAAGCGAGGGTGTATTTTTTTTTTTTTTGAAAGAAATTAAACTAAAACAAAGAAATAAACAAGGAAATGCCTTTGGATAATTAATTGAGTCATTATAATTTACAAGCAGCGGAAAAGTTTCTCCAAATATAAATCCAAAGCATTTACACAACAACAAATGGTACATGGAACCCATTCAAATAAGATGTCAAACTGACAATATTAGTATAAGTACAGTTTTCCAAATTAAAATACTCCAACCCAAAAAAAAGAACGTCTAGTCCCTATACATCAACCTAATCTGATCATCCTACCAAAAACTATACACCCTGAGTGATCTCCACGCGCCCCGTGAGATCCTCCTAACGTAGCTGCAGTCAAGCATTCCCATCCGTAGGGTATGAACCAGTAGGATCGTCCTGGCTCTCATCTGAGGGCAAAGCCCAGATTTCCACAATAGTTGTAAAGGGTCACCAACCGAAATTAACAGATAACACATAACATTTAAGTTTTAAATGCACAAAATAACCTTTCAACTAAGCATGCACCTTAAAAGGATTTTCCATATGCTAAAAGTTCATATAATGCTTGCCAATTAAAAATGAAATCAAAATGAAGTTCTCAAATCATCAAGTAATACATAACTTACCAAAGCATTGATAAATCAATTGAACAATCGATTATCTAACTCAAAATAACGACTTCTACTGAGCCAATCGATTGCCAAATCGATTTGGTCAGTTCTTCTGAGCTCCTGCATGACCAAATCGATTTCTAAGTCGATTTTGTCAGTTTTGCTGAGTCCTTGTGTTGCC
>NW_027339539.1:0-1057 GCF_000331145.2 Cicer arietinum | reverse complement strand
AAACTCTAAACCCTAAACCCTAAACCCTAAACCCTAAACCCTAAACCCTAAACCCTAAACCCTTTTGTATGACAAAGGGGGAGAATTAAGTTAGATTTTCATTTATTTTGTCACAATTCTCATTATGTAATTCTGCCACTTTTGATGTATCTCTGCCAAAATTAATGTATTTTTTGCTATCTTTAATGAAACACTTTTTGATTGCTTTCAAATATTTTAATTTATGCTGAATTAACAAATGCACAAATTGAGGGGGAGCTGTTACAGCTCTTTATATTAGAATCAAAATTAAAATCTAAATTAACATGTTTGTCATCATCAAAAAGGGGAAGATTGTTGAGACAAACTCTATATTTTAAGTTTTGATGAAAATAAACAAAGGTTAATTAAGAATGTTAATTATGATTCTAAATGTTATGTTAATTTAACTTGTGTTTTTGAGTGGATTTAATTAAGAGCATAATCAAGCAAATACAAGAAAAGACAACAACAATATCATTTTGCATCATAACAGAGAATGATCTTCAGCTTCAACAAATTATCCATCACAGCAAGTTGGTCAAATCTTTTCTATCCCTGTGATAAAAAGTCTGCTCTGGAAATCATTCATATCTAATAAGTACATGGCAAGGAACAAGTACGAATAATCCAGACTCAAAAAGGTTATTTGATCGCAAAGATCAAAGGGTTCAAAGATGGACAAAAGTCATGACGGCTTAAGAACTCCAAAAATTCAAATGTCAAGAAAGCTCAATCAACCTTGACATATAACAAGGAAATTACAAAGGAAATCCAGGGTGATAAAAACGAGAGCTCCAGAATGATTATTTAAGCTCAAGAACGTTCACTCAAAAACCAAGCACGTTCTCCGTTTTTCTGCACATCAACAGCAGCCTTGCATTCTCTCTGTTTTCAGTCTGCAATTCGTTCCTAATCTTCTCCAGCTGCACTCAAGACTCAAGGCAGATAATGTACCATCCAAGATCAATGAAGAAACGTCAAAGAAATGACAGAGATGCTTTAAATGCTAAACCATTAAAAGTCAAAAAGCTATTTC
>NW_027339538.1:170464-172000 GCF_000331145.2 Cicer arietinum | reverse complement strand
ATAATTATTTAATCTCGTTTTAAATATTCCTCCAAATATTACTAATATTTTATAAATTAGAGTAATTAAAATAATCAATATACAAAAAAAAAAATATTACTAATAATCAAAACTCTCACATTCAAAATAATATCTACAATTATACTTATTTCTCAAAATACTCACATTATAATAATACCATCATATTAGATAATAGTCAAAATTATAAAATAAATAAATATTACACCAACACTTTATATTAATTACTAAATCATAATAAATATATATAAAATCACAATGTCATAAAAAATTATATAAAAAGAAAAAGAAATCAAACACAATATCAATTTTATCTCAAGATTTTATTTATAAAAAAAAATAACTAAAAATAGAAAGTAGTTATAAATAATTGAAATATAACTACGTGCATACTTAATATCAGTCAAACACACACAAAAATATTACATTAATTGAGTACACGTATATACACGTAAAATCGCATAAAATCTTATTCTTTAAACTATATATTACACTAAAATGCTATTATTTTTCAAAAAAAATAGATCAAAGAGTAAAATATAATATTTATTATTTATATCGCTCATGTAATCTAATATTTATAAAACTAGTACATCATAGAAATTATGCCTATAAGGAAAATTAATCATAAACTAATCAACATATATTATAAAATAATTTTAACACCAAATTAATTATCTAAATTTCTATTTAATTAGTAAAATAGTTTATTATAAAATTTGGGGTGTTACACAATACGTAAGTTTGTCTTCCTCATTTCTTGCAACATCACACAAAATCGTATACAACTTTTTTAAAGATAAAAGTTAGTTTTAATAAGTGTTTTTCTATGTAGAAAGACTTAAAATCACGACCTTTTTATTAGCGAACATTGTGGCTCTCCCACAAAACCAACTTACTATTATTTTTATTATTATGAACATTTTTTTATTTATCTACAGGATACCGTGATGCTACAATATGGGTCAAGCAACTCATGAAATAAGCCAAAAGAAGTACAATAAAAACATTATAGCAATACACAAAAGGAAAACTTGCACCAGCTCTTTAAAGTTGGATAGATTTTAGCAGTGCAATTATGACAATTTGAATCATATTATTTGTTATCCATTTTTTATTTCAAAATTTTTGAATTCTAATATGATTTTTTTCGGATTATATTTAAAGAAATTGTTGCATAAAATATAATTTTAATCTCTAAAATATTGAAATTTTTAACTCAACCAAACCAACAAACACTTGTACATCAACATTATTTTCTTCCTTTTATAAAAAAAAAATAATAATGCTACAAGAAGTATTCTAATTGAATACGTTTTGGGCTAAAGTCCTAGTCTAGTATTCTGGCACATTTGCTGATAGCGTTTCAGCAAGTGTACTAAATCGTTGAAAGTAATATATAAACGGTAAGACCAAGTGTCGAACTCAAGATACTATCGAATTAAAATTAATTACTAAAATTGAACAAAATATTTCTCAATTGAATAAAGAATTTTAAAAATAGCAAGAGTAATCGTA
>NW_027339538.1:0-351 GCF_000331145.2 Cicer arietinum | reverse complement strand
CCGTTTTTGAAAGAAAATAAATATTTTTAAGTAATGTCTTGGATCAAAATCCGGGACGTTACAGGGAGTTCATAACTTCTAATAAAAACTTATTGACAGAACTGGATTACTTCAGAAAACTAATGTGCATGCAAGAAATGGAATAACCCACAATCCTAGAGAATAAATAACTAATTCTATCTTCATAGAGTACACCGTTGGAGCAAATAGTTTAAAAAATCATTAACAACATCGGAAAGTATCTCCTATATAGGAAGAAGATAATCTATTTAGTATTATATACATTTTGTTTTTATTTGAAACATTTGTTTGGTCATTTTTCAAATCAAAGAATTGGAAGATTTAAATACT
>NW_027339537.1:11838-27000 GCF_000331145.2 Cicer arietinum | reverse complement strand
AGATCAAATGATTACACCAAGTCAGAGCAAAACAGCACAGATCCTAAGGCTCCTAATCTCTTAGTCTAGGCTGGTCCTCACTATCATCTATGGGAGAGGTTGAGACCGTTGTATTAACCTCAGCTGGTGTCTATAACATTTTTTTTCAAAAGTAATTAAACTAAAACAGAGGAATAAATAAAGAAATGTCTTTGGATAAATAATTGAGTCATTATAATTTACAAGCAGCGGAAAAGTTTCTCCAATTATAAACCCAAAACATTAACGACAACATCAAATGGTACATGGAACCCATTCAAAGATGATGTCAAACTGATAATATTAGTATAAGTACAGTTTTCCAAACTAAAAATACTCCAATCCAAAAAGAAGGACACCTAGTCCCTATACATCATCCTAATCTGATCATCCTACCAAAAAGCTATACACCCTGAGTATCTCCACGCGCCCCGTGAGATCCTCCTAACGTAACTGCAGTCAAACGTTCCCATCTCCATTCCCGTCCGTAGGGTACGAACCGGTAGGACCGTCCTGACTCTCATCTGAGGGCAAAGCCCAGATTTCCACAATAATTGTAAAGGGTCACCAACCAAAAAAAATAACAGTTAACACATAACAATTAAGTTTTTAAATGCCCAAAATAACTTTTCAACTAAGCATGCACCTTAAAAGGGTTTCCATATGCCAAACATGCATAAACAAGGTTGAGAAATGAAGTTTTTAACAAAACAACATTGTTGTATTCGAATACAGCATCTCTGTATTCGAATACAAGGCTGTTTCAGCATTCAGCAAAAAAAACAGCATGTCTGTATTCGAATACAACAGTCTGTATTCGACTACACAGCAAGTCAGTAGCAAAATGTATTCGAATACAGCAGTCTGTATTCGACTACACAGTAAGTCAGTGGCAAAAACAGCATGTCTGTATTCGAATACAACAGTCTGTATTCGACTACACAGCAAGTCAGTAGCAAAATGTATTCGAATACAGCAGTCTGTATTCGACTACACAGTAAGTCAGTGGCAAAAACAGCATGTCTGTATTCGAATACAACAGTCTGTATTCGACTACACAGCAAGTCAGTAGCAAAATGTATTCGAATACAGCAGTCTGTATTCGACTACACAGTAAGTCAGTGGCAAAAACAGCATGTCTGTATTCGAATACAACAGTCTGTATTCGACTACACAGCAAGTCAGTAGCAAAATGTATTCGAATACAGCAGTCTGTATTCGACTACACAGTAAGTCAGTGGCAAAAACAGCATGTCTGTATTCGAATACAACAGTCTGTATTCGACTACACAGCAAGTCAGTAGCAAAATGTATTCGAATACAGCAGTCTGTATTCGACTACACAGTAAGTCAGTGGCAAAAACAGCATGTCTGTATTCGAATACAACAGTCTGTATTCGACTACACAGCAAGTCAGTAGCAAAATGTATTCGAATACAGCAGTCTGTATTCGACTACACAGTAAGTCAGTGGCAAAAACAGCATGTCTGTATTCGAATACAACAGTCTGTATTCGACTACACAGCAAGTCAGTAGCAAAATGTATTCGAATACAGCAGTCTGTATTCGACTACACAGTAAGTCAGTGGCAAAAACAGCATGTCTGTATTCGAATACAACAGTCTGTATTCGACTACACAGCAAGTCAGTAGCAAAATGTATTCGAATACAGCAGTCTGTATTCGACTACACAGTAAGTCAGTGGCAAAAACAGCATGTCTGTATTCGAATACAACAGTCTGTATTCGACTACACAGCAAGTCAGTAGCAAAATGTATTCGAATACAGCAGTCTGTATTCGACTACACAGTAAGTCAGTGGCAAAAACAGCATGTCTGTATTCGAATACAACAGTCTGTATTCGACTACACAGCAAGTCAGTAGCAAAATGTATTCGAATACAGCAGTCTGTATTCGACTACACAGTAAGTCAGTGGCAAAAACAGCATGTCTGTATTCGAATACAACAGTCTGTATTCGACTACACAGCAAGTCAGTAGCAAAATGTATTCGAATACAGCAGTCTGTATTCGACTACACAGTAAGTCAGTGGCAAAAACAGCATGTCTGTATTCGAATACAACAGTCTGTATTCGACTACACAGCAAGTCAGTAGCAAAATGTATTCGAATACAGCAGTCTGTATTCGACTACACAGTAAGTCAGTGGCAAAAACAGCATGTCTGTATTCGAATACAACAGTCTGTATTCGACTACACAGCAAGTCAGTAGCAAAATGTATTCGAATACAGCAGTCTGTATTCGACTACACAGTAAGTCAGTGGCAAAAACAGCATGTCTGTATTCGAATACAACAGTCTGTATTCGACTACACAGCAAGTCAGTAGCAAAATGTATTCGAATACAGCAGTCTGTATTCGACTACACAGTAAGTCAGTGGCAAAAACAGCATGTCTGTATTCGAATACAACAGTCTGTATTCGACTACACAGCAAGTCAGTAGCAAAATGTATTCGAATACAGCAGTCTGTATTCGACTACACAGTAAGTCAGTGGCAAAAACAGCATGTCTGTATTCGAATACAACAGTCTGTATTCGACTACACAGCAAGTCAGTAGCAAAATGTATTCGAATACAGCAGTCTGTATTCGACTACACAGTAAGTCAGTGGCAAAAACAGCATGTCTGTATTCGAATACAACAGTCTGTATTCGACTACACAGCAAGTCAGTAGCAAAATGTATTCGAATACAGCAGTCTGTATTCGACTACACAGTAAGTCAGTGGCAAAAACAGCATGTCTGTATTCGAATACAACAGTCTGTATTCGACTACACAGCAAGTCAGTAGCAAAATGTATTCGAATACAGCAGTCTGTATTCGACTACACAGTAAGTCAGTGGCAAAAACAGCATGTCTGTATTCGAATACAACAGTCTGTATTCGACTACACAGCAAGTCAGTAGCAAAATGTATTCGAATACAGCAGTCTGTATTCGACTACACAGTAAGTCAGTGGCAAAAACAGCATGTCTGTATTCGAATACAACAGTCTGTATTCGACTACACAGCAAGTCAGTAGCAAAATGTATTCGAATACAGCAGTCTGTATTCGACTACACAGTAAGTCAGTGGCAAAAACAGCATGTCTGTATTCGAATACAACAGTCTGTATTCGACTACACAGCAAGTCAGTAGCAAAATGTATTCGAATACAGCAGTCTGTATTCGACTACACAGTAAGTCAGTGGCAAAAACAGCATGTCTGTATTCGAATACAACAGTCTGTATTCGACTACACAGCAAGTCAGTAGCAAAATGTATTCGAATACAGCAGTCTGTATTCGACTACACAGTAAGTCAGTGGCAAAAACAGCATGTCTGTATTCGAATACAACAGTCTGTATTCGACTACACAGCAAGTCAGTAGCAAAATGTATTCGAATACAGCAGTCTGTATTCGACTACACAGTAAGTCAGTGGCAAAAACAGCATGTCTGTATTCGAATACAACAGTCTGTATTCGACTACACAGCAAGTCAGTAGCAAAATGTATTCGAATACAGCAGTCTGTATTCGACTACACAGTAAGTCAGTGGCAAAAACAGCATGTCTGTATTCGAATACAACAGTCTGTATTCGACTACACAGCAAGTCAGTAGCAAAATGTATTCGAATACAGCAGTCTGTATTCGACTACACAGTAAGTCAGTGGCAAAAACAGCATGTCTGTATTCGAATACAACAGTCTGTATTCGACTACACAGCAAGTCAGTAGCAAAATGTATTCGAATACAGCAGTCTGTATTCGACTACACAGTAAGTCAGTGGCAAAAACAGCATGTCTGTATTCGAATACAACAGTCTGTATTCGACTACACAGCAAGTCAGTAGCAAAATGTATTCGAATACAGCAGTCTGTATTCGACTACACAGTAAGTCAGTGGCAAAAACAGCATGTCTGTATTCGAATACAACAGTCTGTATTCGACTACACAGCAAGTCAGTAGCAAAATGTATTCGAATACAGCAGTCTGTATTCGACTACACAGTAAGTCAGTGGCAAAAACAGCATGTCTGTATTCGAATACAACAGTCTGTATTCGACTACACAGCAAGTCAGTAGCAAAATGTATTCGAATACAGCAGTCTGTATTCGACTACACAGTAAGTCAGTGGCAAAAACAGCATGTCTGTATTCGAATACAACAGTCTGTATTCGACTACACAGCAAGTCAGTAGCAAAATGTATTCGAATACAGCAGTCTGTATTCGACTACACAGTAAGTCAGTGGCAAAAACAGCATGTCTGTATTCGAATACAACAGTCTGTATTCGACTACACAGCAAGTCAGTAGCAAAATGTATTCGAATACAGCAGTCTGTATTCGACTACACAGTAAGTCAGTGGCAAAAACAGCATGTCTGTATTCGAATACAACAGTCTGTATTCGACTACACAGCAAGTCAGTAGCAAAATGTATTCGAATACAGCAGTCTGTATTCGACTACACAGTAAGTCAGTGGCAAAAACAGCATGTCTGTATTCGAATACAACAGTCTGTATTCGACTACACAGCAAGTCAGTAGCAAAATGTATTCGAATACAGCAGTCTGTATTCGACTACACAGTAAGTCAGTGGCAAAAACAGCATGTCTGTATTCGAATACAACAGTCTGTATTCGACTACACAGCAAGTCAGTAGCAAAATGTATTCGAATACAGCAGTCTGTATTCGACTACACAGTAAGTCAGTGGCAAAAACAGCATGTCTGTATTCGAATACAACAGTCTGTATTCGACTACACAGCAAGTCAGTAGCAAAATGTATTCGAATACAGCAGTCTGTATTCGACTACACAGTAAGTCAGTGGCAAAAACAGCATGTCTGTATTCGAATACAACAGTCTGTATTCGACTACACAGCAAGTCAGTAGCAAAATGTATTCGAATACAGCAGTCTGTATTCGACTACACAGTAAGTCAGTGGCAAAAACAGCATGTCTGTATTCGAATACAACAGTCTGTATTCGACTACACAGCAAGTCAGTAGCAAAATGTATTCGAATACAGCAGTCTGTATTCGACTACACAGTAAGTCAGTGGCAAAAACAGCATGTCTGTATTCGAATACAACAGTCTGTATTCGACTACACAGCAAGTCAGTAGCAAAATGTATTCGAATACAGCAGTCTGTATTCGACTACACAGTAAGTCAGTGGCAAAAACAGCATGTCTGTATTCGAATACAACAGTCTGTATTCGACTACACAGCAAGTCAGTAGCAAAATGTATTCGAATACAGCAGTCTGTATTCGACTACACAGTAAGTCAGTGGCAAAAACAGCATGTCTGTATTCGAATACAACAGTCTGTATTCGACTACACAGCAAGTCAGTAGCAAAATGTATTCGAATACAGCAGTCTGTATTCGACTACACAGTAAGTCAGTGGCAAAAACAGCATGTCTGTATTCGAATACAACAGTCTGTATTCGACTACACAGCAAGTCAGTAGCAAAATGTATTCGAATACAGCAGTCTGTATTCGACTACACAGTAAGTCAGTGGCAAAAACAGCATGTCTGTATTCGAATACAACAGTCTGTATTCGACTACACAGCAAGTCAGTAGCAAAATGTATTCGAATACAGCAGTCTGTATTCGACTACACAGTAAGTCAGTGGCAAAAACAGCATGTCTGTATTCGAATACAACAGTCTGTATTCGACTACACAGCAAGTCAGTAGCAAAATGTATTCGAATACAGCAGTCTGTATTCGACTACACAGTAAGTCAGTGGCAAAAACAGCATGTCTGTATTCGAATACAACAGTCTGTATTCGACTACACAGCAAGTCAGTAGCAAAATGTATTCGAATACAGCAGTCTGTATTCGACTACACAGTAAGTCAGTGGCAAAAACAGCATGTCTGTATTCGAATACAACAGTCTGTATTCGACTACACAGCAAGTCAGTAGCAAAATGTATTCGAATACAGCAGTCTGTATTCGACTACACAGTAAGTCAGTGGCAAAAACAGCATGTCTGTATTCGAATACAACAGTCTGTATTCGACTACACAGCAAGTCAGTAGCAAAATGTATTCGAATACAGCAGTCTGTATTCGACTACACAGTAAGTCAGTGGCAAAAACAGCATGTCTGTATTCGAATACAACAGTCTGTATTCGACTACACAGCAAGTCAGTAGCAAAATGTATTCGAATACAGCAGTCTGTATTCGACTACACAGTAAGTCAGTGGCAAAAACAGCATGTCTGTATTCGAATACAACAGTCTGTATTCGACTACACAGCAAGTCAGTAGCAAAATGTATTCGAATACAGCAGTCTGTATTCGACTACACAGTAAGTCAGTGGCAAAAACAGCATGTCTGTATTCGAATACAACAGTCTGTATTCGACTACACAGCAAGTCAGTAGCAAAATGTATTCGAATACAGCAGTCTGTATTCGACTACACAGTAAGTCAGTGGCAAAAACAGCATGTCTGTATTCGAATACAACAGTCTGTATTCGACTACACAGCAAGTCAGTAGCAAAATGTATTCGAATACAGCAGTCTGTATTCGACTACACAGTAAGTCAGTGGCAAAAACAGCATGTCTGTATTCGAATACAACAGTCTGTATTCGACTACACAGCAAGTCAGTAGCAAAATGTATTCGAATACAGCAGTCTGTATTCGACTACACAGTAAGTCAGTGGCAAAAACAGCATGTCTGTATTCGAATACAACAGTCTGTATTCGACTACACAGCAAGTCAGTAGCAAAATGTATTCGAATACAGCAGTCTGTATTCGACTACACAGTAAGTCAGTGGCAAAAACAGCATGTCTGTATTCGAATACAACAGTCTGTATTCGACTACACAGCAAGTCAGTAGCAAAATGTATTCGAATACAGCAGTCTGTATTCGACTACACAGTAAGTCAGTGGCAAAAACAGCATGTCTGTATTCGAATACAACAGTCTGTATTCGACTACACAGCAAGTCAGTAGCAAAATGTATTCGAATACAGCAGTCTGTATTCGACTACACAGTAAGTCAGTGGCAAAAACAGCATGTCTGTATTCGAATACAACAGTCTGTATTCGACTACACAGCAAGTCAGTAGCAAAATGTATTCGAATACAGCAGTCTGTATTCGACTACACAGTAAGTCAGTGGCAAAAACAGCATGTCTGTATTCGAATACAACAGTCTGTATTCGACTACACAGCAAGTCAGTAGCAAAATGTATTCGAATACAGCAGTCTGTATTCGACTACACAGTAAGTCAGTGGCAAAAACAGCATGTCTGTATTCGAATACAACAGTCTGTATTCGACTACACAGCAAGTCAGTAGCAAAATGTATTCGAATACAGCAGTCTGTATTCGACTACACAGTAAGTCAGTGGCAAAAACAGCATGTCTGTATTCGAATACAACAGTCTGTATTCGACTACACAGCAAGTCAGTAGCAAAATGTATTCGAATACAGCAGTCTGTATTCGACTACACAGTAAGTCAGTGGCAAAAACAGCATGTCTGTATTCGAATACAACAGTCTGTATTCGACTACACAGCAAGTCAGTAGCAAAATGTATTCGAATACAGCAGTCTGTATTCGACTACACAGTAAGTCAGTGGCAAAAACAGCATGTCTGTATTCGAATACAACAGTCTGTATTCGACTACACAGCAAGTCAGTAGCAAAATGTATTCGAATACAGCAGTCTGTATTCGACTACACAGTAAGTCAGTGGCAAAAACAGCATGTCTGTATTCGAATACAACAGTCTGTATTCGACTACACAGCAAGTCAGTAGCAAAATGTATTCGAATACAGCAGTCTGTATTCGACTACACAGTAAGTCAGTGGCAAAAACAGCATGTCTGTATTCGAATACAACAGTCTGTATTCGACTACACAGCAAGTCAGTAGCAAAATGTATTCGAATACAGCAGTCTGTATTCGACTACACAGTAAGTCAGTGGCAAAAACAGCATGTCTGTATTCGAATACAACAGTCTGTATTCGACTACACAGCAAGTCAGTAGCAAAATGTATTCGAATACAGCAGTCTGTATTCGACTACACAGTAAGTCAGTGGCAAAAACAGCATGTCTGTATTCGAATACAACAGTCTGTATTCGACTACACAGCAAGTCAGTAGCAAAATGTATTCGAATACAGCAGTCTGTATTCGACTACACAGTAAGTCAGTGGCAAAAACAGCATGTCTGTATTCGAATACAACAGTCTGTATTCGACTACACAGCAAGTCAGTAGCAAAATGTATTCGAATACAGCAGTCTGTATTCGACTACACAGTAAGTCAGTGGCAAAAACAGCATGTCTGTATTCGAATACAACAGTCTGTATTCGACTACACAGCAAGTCAGTAGCAAAATGTATTCGAATACAGCAGTCTGTATTCGACTACACAGTAAGTCAGTGGCAAAAACAGCATGTCTGTATTCGAATACAACAGTCTGTATTCGACTACACAGCAAGTCAGTAGCAAAATGTATTCGAATACAGCAGTCTGTATTCGACTACACAGTAAGTCAGTGGCAAAAACAGCATGTCTGTATTCGAATACAACAGTCTGTATTCGACTACACAGCAAGTCAGTAGCAAAATGTATTCGAATACAGCAGTCTGTATTCGACTACACAGTAAGTCAGTGGCAAAAACAGCATGTCTGTATTCGAATACAACAGTCTGTATTCGACTACACAGCAAGTCAGTAGCAAAATGTATTCGAATACAGCAGTCTGTATTCGACTACACAGTAAGTCAGTGGCAAAAACAGCATGTCTGTATTCGAATACAACAGTCTGTATTCGACTACACAGCAAGTCAGTAGCAAAATGTATTCGAATACAGCAGTCTGTATTCGACTACACAGTAAGTCAGTGGCAAAAACAGCATGTCTGTATTCGAATACAACAGTCTGTATTCGACTACACAGCAAGTCAGTAGCAAAATGTATTCGAATACAGCAGTCTGTATTCGACTACACAGTAAGTCAGTGGCAAAAACAGCATGTCTGTATTCGAATACAACAGTCTGTATTCGACTACACAGCAAGTCAGTAGCAAAATGTATTCGAATACAGCAGTCTGTATTCGACTACACAGTAAGTCAGTGGCAAAAACAGCATGTCTGTATTCGAATACAACAGTCTGTATTCGACTACACAGCAAGTCAGTAGCAAAATGTATTCGAATACAGCAGTCTGTATTCGACTACACAGTAAGTCAGTGGCAAAAACAGCATGTCTGTATTCGAATACAACAGTCTGTATTCGACTACACAGCAAGTCAGTAGCAAAATGTATTCGAATACAGCAGTCTGTATTCGACTACACAGTAAGTCAGTGGCAAAAACAGCATGTCTGTATTCGAATACAACAGTCTGTATTCGACTACACAGCAAGTCAGTAGCAAAATGTATTCGAATACAGCAGTCTGTATTCGACTACACAGTAAGTCAGTGGCAAAAACAGCATGTCTGTATTCGAATACAACAGTCTGTATTCGACTACACAGCAAGTCAGTAGCAAAATGTATTCGAATACAGCAGTCTGTATTCGACTACACAGTAAGTCAGTGGCAAAAACAGCATGTCTGTATTCGAATACAACAGTCTGTATTCGACTACACAGCAAGTCAGTAGCAAAATGTATTCGAATACAGCAGTCTGTATTCGACTACACAGTAAGTCAGTGGCAAAAACAGCATGTCTGTATTCGAATACAACAGTCTGTATTCGACTACACAGCAAGTCAGTAGCAAAATGTATTCGAATACAG
This sequence comes from Cicer arietinum, assembly GCF_000331145.2. NCBI lineage: Eukaryota > Viridiplantae > Streptophyta > Magnoliopsida > Fabales > Fabaceae > Cicer > Cicer arietinum. Next base: position 17,190 of record NW_027339537.1, on the reverse strand, counting down.
CAGTCTGTATTCGACTACACAGTAAGTCAGTGGCAAAAACAGCATGTCTGTATTCGAATACAACAGTCTGTATTCGACTACACAGCAAGTCAGTAGCAAAATGTATTCGAATACAGCAGTCTGTATTCGACTACACAGTAAGTCAGTGGCAAAAACAGCATGTCTGTATTCGAATACAACAGTCTGTATTCGACTACACAGCAAGTCAGTAGCAAAATGTATTCGAATACAGCAGTCTGTATTCGACTACACAGTAAGTCAGTGGCAAAAACAGCATGTCTGTATTCGAATACAACAGTCTGTATTCGACTACACAGCAAGTCAGTAGCAAAATGTATTCGAATACAGCAGTCTGTATTCGACTACACAGTAAGTCAGTGGCAAAAACAGCATGTCTGTATTCGAATACAACAGTCTGTATTCGACTACACAGCAAGTCAGTAGCAAAATGTATTCGAATACAGCAGTCTGTATTCGACTACACAGTAAGTCAGTGGCAAAAACAGCATGTCTGTATTCGAATACAACAGTCTGTATTCGACTACACAGCAAGTCAGTAGCAAAATGTATTCGAATACAGCAGTCTGTATTCGACTACACAGTAAGTCAGTGGCAAAAACAGCATGTCTGTATTCGAATACAACAGTCTGTATTCGACTACACAGCAAGTCAGTAGCAAAATGTATTCGAATACAGCAGTCTGTATTCGACTACACAGTAAGTCAGTGGCAAAAACAGCATGTCTGTATTCGAATACAACAGTCTGTATTCGACTACACAGCAAGTCAGTAGCAAAATGTATTCGAATACAGCAGTCTGTATTCGACTACACAGTAAGTCAGTGGCAAAAACAGCATGTCTGTATTCGAATACAACAGTCTGTATTCGACTACACAGCAAGTCAGTAGCAAAATGTATTCGAATACAGCAGTCTGTATTCGACTACACAGTAAGTCAGTGGCAAAAACAGCATGTCTGTATTCGAATACAACAGTCTGTATTCGACTACACAGCAAGTCAGTAGCAAAATGTATTCGAATACAGCAGTCTGTATTCGACTACACAGTAAGTCAGTGGCAAAAACAGCATGTCTGTATTCGAATACAACAGTCTGTATTCGACTACACAGCAAGTCAGTAGCAAAATGTATTCGAATACAGCAGTCTGTATTCGACTACACAGTAAGTCAGTGGCAAAAACAGCATGTCTGTATTCGAATACAACAGTCTGTATTCGACTACACAGCAAGTCAGTAGCAAAATGTATTCGAATACAGCAGTCTGTATTCGACTACACAGTAAGTCAGTGGCAAAAACAGCATGTCTGTATTCGAATACAACAGTCTGTATTCGACTACACAGCAAGTCAGTAGCAAAATGTATTCGAATACAGCAGTCTGTATTCGACTACACAGTAAGTCAGTGGCAAAAACAGCATGTCTGTATTCGAATACAACAGTCTGTATTCGACTACACAGCAAGTCAGTAGCAAAATGTATTCGAATACAGCAGTCTGTATTCGACTACACAGTAAGTCAGTGGCAAAAACAGCATGTCTGTATTCGAATACAACAGTCTGTATTCGACTACACAGCAAGTCAGTAGCAAAATGTATTCGAATACAGCAGTCTGTATTCGACTACACAGTAAGTCAGTGGCAAAAACAGCATGTCTGTATTCGAATACAACAGTCTGTATTCGACTACACAGCAAGTCAGTAGCAAAATGTATTCGAATACAGCAGTCTGTATTCGACTACACAGTAAGTCAGTGGCAAAAACAGCATGTCTGTATTCGAATACAACAGTCTGTATTCGACTACACAGCAAGTCAGTAGCAAAATGTATTCGAATACAGCAGTCTGTATTCGACTACACAGTAAGTCAGTGGCAAAAACAGCATGTCTGTATTCGAATACAACAGTCTGTATTCGACTACACAGCAAGTCAGTAGCAAAATGTATTCGAATACAGCAGTCTGTATTCGACTACACAGTAAGTCAGTGGCAAAAACAGCATGTCTGTATTCGAATACAACAGTCTGTATTCGACTACACAGCAAGTCAGTAGCAAAATGTATTCGAATACAGCAGTCTGTATTCGACTACACAGTAAGTCAGTGGCAAAAACAGCATGTCTGTATTCGAATACAACAGTCTGTATTCGACTACACAGCAAGTCAGTAGCAAAATGTATTCGAATACAGCAGTCTGTATTCGACTACACAGTAAGTCAGTGGCAAAAACAGCATGTCTGTATTCGAATACAACAGTCTGTATTCGACTACACAGCAAGTCAGTAGCAAAATGTATTCGAATACAGCAGTCTGTATTCGACTACACAGTAAGTCAGTGGCAAAAACAGCATGTCTGTATTCGAATACAACAGTCTGTATTCGACTACACAGCAAGTCAGTAGCAAAATGTATTCGAATACAGCAGTCTGTATTCGACTACACAGTAAGTCAGTGGCAAAAACAGCATGTCTGTATTCGAATACAACAGTCTGTATTCGACTACACAGCAAGTCAGTAGCAAAATGTATTCGAATACAGCAGTCTGTATTCGACTACACAGTAAGTCAGTGGCAAAAACAGCATGTCTGTATTCGAATACAACAGTCTGTATTCGACTACACAGCAAGTCAGTAGCAAAATGTATTCGAATACAGCAGTCTGTATTCGACTACACAGTAAGTCAGTGGCAAAAACAGCATGTCTGTATTCGAATACAACAGTCTGTATTCGACTACACAGCAAGTCAGTAGCAAAATGTATTCGAATACAGCAGTCTGTATTCGACTACACAGTAAGTCAGTGGCAAAAACAGCATGTCTGTATTCGAATACAACAGTCTGTATTCGACTACACAGCAAGTCAGTAGCAAAATGTATTCGAATACAGCAGTCTGTATTCGACTACACAGTAAGTCAGTGGCAAAAACAGCATGTCTGTATTCGAATACAACAGTCTGTATTCGACTACACAGCAAGTCAGTAGCAAAATGTATTCGAATACAGCAGTCTGTATTCGACTACACAGTAAGTCAGTGGCAAAAACAGCATGTCTGTATTCGAATACAACAGTCTGTATTCGACTACACAGCAAGTCAGTAGCAAAATGTATTCGAATACAGCAGTCTGTATTCGACTACACAGTAAGTCAGTGGCAAAAACAGCATGTCTGTATTCGAATACAACAGTCTGTATTCGACTACACAGCAAGTCAGTAGCAAAATGTATTCGAATACAGCAGTCTGTATTCGACTACACAGTAAGTCAGTGGCAAAAACAGCATGTCTGTATTCGAATACAACAGTCTGTATTCGACTACACAGCAAGTCAGTAGCAAAATGTATTCGAATACAGCAGTCTGTATTCGACTACACAGTAAGTCAGTGGCAAAAACAGCATGTCTGTATTCGAATACAACAGTCTGTATTCGACTACACAGCAAGTCAGTAGCAAAATGTATTCGAATACAGCAGTCTGTATTCGACTACACAGTAAGTCAGTGGCAAAAACAGCATGTCTGTATTCGAATACAACAGTCTGTATTCGACTACACAGCAAGTCAGTAGCAAAATGTATTCGAATACAGCAGTCTGTATTCGACTACACAGTAAGTCAGTGGCAAAAACAGCATGTCTGTATTCGAATACAACAGTCTGTATTCGACTACACAGCAAGTCAGTAGCAAAATGTATTCGAATACAGCAGTCTGTATTCGACTACACAGTAAGTCAGTGGCAAAAACAGCATGTCTGTATTCGAATACAACAGTCTGTATTCGACTACACAGCAAGTCAGTAGCAAAATGTATTCGAATACAGCAGTCTGTATTCGACTACACAGTAAGTCAGTGGCAAAAACAGCATGTCTGTATTCGAATACAACAGTCTGTATTCGACTACACAGCAAGTCAGTAGCAAAATGTATTCGAATACAGCAGTCTGTATTCGACTACACAGTAAGTCAGTGGCAAAAACAGCATGTCTGTATTCGAATACAACAGTCTGTATTCGACTACACAGCAAGTCAGTAGCAAAATGTATTCGAATACAGCAGTCTGTATTCGACTACACAGTAAGTCAGTGGCAAAAACAGCATGTCTGTATTCGAATACAACAGTCTGTATTCGACTACACAGCAAGTCAGTAGCAAAATGTATTCGAATACAGCAGTCTGTATTCGACTACACAGTAAGTCAGTGGCAAAAACAGCATGTCTGTATTCGAATACAACAGTCTGTATTCGACTACACAGCAAGTCAGTAGCAAAATGTATTCGAATACAGCAGTCTGTATTCGACTACACAGTAAGTCAGTGGCAAAAACAGCATGTCTGTATTCGAATACAACAGTCTGTATTCGACTACACAGCAAGTCAGTAGCAAAATGTATTCGAATACAGCAGTCTGTATTCGACTACACAGTAAGTCAGTGGCAAAAACAGCATGTCTGTATTCGAATACAACAGTCTGTATTCGACTACACAGCAAGTCAGTAGCAAAATGTATTCGAATACAGCAGTCTGTATTCGACTACACAGTAAGTCAGTGGCAAAAACAGCATGTCTGTATTCGAATACAACAGTCTGTATTCGACTACACAGCAAGTCAGTAGCAAAATGTATTCGAATACAGCAGTCTGTATTCGACTACACAGTAAGTCAGTGGCAAAAACAGCATGTCTGTATTCGAATACAACAGTCTGTATTCGACTACACAGCAAGTCAGTAGCAAAATGTATTCGAATACAGCAGTCTGTATTCGACTACACAGTAAGTCAGTGGCAAAAACAGCATGTCTGTATTCGAATACAACAGTCTGTATTCGACTACACAGCAAGTCAGTAGCAAAATGTATTCGAATACAGCAGTCTGTATTCGACTACACAGTAAGTCAGTGGCAAAAACAGCATGTCTGTATTCGAATACAACAGTCTGTATTCGACTACACAGCAAGTCAGTAGCAAAATGTATTCGAATACAGCAGTCTGTATTCGACTACACAGTAAGTCAGTGGCAAAAACAGCATGTCTGTATTCGAATACAACAGTCTGTATTCGACTACACAGCAAGTCAGTAGCAAAATGTATTCGAATACAGCAGTCTGTATTCGACTACACAGTAAGTCAGTGGCAAAAACAGCATGTCTGTATTCGAATACAACAGTCTGTATTCGACTACACAGCAAGTCAGTAGCAAAATGTATTCGATACTTTGGCATTGTGTGCCATTTGAGCTTCAATGAATTCCATTATTTTGCCAACAAAATCAGGAGTAGCTGGTGCAGTGACAGGTTGAGGCTGAGGTTGTGGCTGAGGCTGGGCTGGGTCAACAGCAGCTTTGGGGGT
>NW_027339537.1:11371-11722 GCF_000331145.2 Cicer arietinum | reverse complement strand
AACATTAGCTTGCTTTGAGATGCTTCCAACATGTGCCTTAGCACAATCCAACTCCAACTCATCCTTAGCTCTTTAGATAAGCCCCATAACAGTATTATGTCCAACTTCTGGACTACTGCATGATTTCCTGATCTTGGTACCAGGATACGAGTAAGTGTGTACATCAACATCCTATGTTGTACCTTCATTTGACCAATGGGCAATGAAATAGATTTAACGAACCCATCGATCATCAGGTCTTTTACTGCTGTATGCCTATCAATAGTCTCTTCCCAACCTTCATCAGCCATGTCAGCTTCCGAGCTGCCATCGATAGACTTGCCGTAAAATGGCAATCCTGACAAGGTAGAG
>NW_027339537.1:0-1371 GCF_000331145.2 Cicer arietinum | reverse complement strand
ATAATTATTTGAAAGATGTAGAGGATATGAGGGTTTCCAACGTATATAATTATTTGAAAAATGCCGTTTACAGCGCTTGTGAAAAAAGCGTTGTAATAGGTAGTTAAATTCAATGAAAGCGCATGTATTTTACAGCCTTGTGAAAAAAGCGCTGTAATAGGTAGTTAAATTCAATGAAAGCGCATGTATTTTACAGCGCTTGTGAAAAAAGCGCTGTATTAGGTAGTTCAAATATTTGGAAGCACATGTGTTTACAGCAGCTTGTGAAAAAAGCGTTGTAACTGATACGCGAAAGCGCTTCCTTTTACAGCGCTTTTTTGACAAGCGCTGTAAAAGCCTTATAACGTTATGCACAAACGTTATATGACCTACTACAGCGCTTGTTTTACAGCGCTTGTCATCAAAAACGCTGTAAAAGGTTCCGTTATTTTTAAAATATAATTACAACAGCGCTTGTGTTTAGCAAGCGCTGTAAAATGGGCGCTGTTAAATGTCATTTTTGGCGTAGTGAATAACACCAAAGCCACCAACTTATAGTATGGAATTGGACTATATATATGGACTTAAAAGAAACATAACAAAAGTGTTGCCCTTCCCTTGTGTAGCATCAAGCACATGTTGCATAACTTTCGATTCTGAATCACCATTCTGCTTCATTTGCAGGTACCAGATCATACACCAAATCATATTTACAGCTGTAGTTCAGCCATATCATTTCTTGATTTTGTCCATGAACTTCAACAAGACGTCGAATCCCGCTTTAATTGAGTAGATATAAGTAATTAATATTAAAGATGTGAGATTATTTACAAATTAGTTGCTTTATTTAGTTACAAGTTAGTTATTTTATTTAGAAATTAATTGTTTTAATTTGGGTATATTAGTTTCATTGATTAATATAAAAGTTATTTCTATTTTTCTCTCTTCCATGATTTTAGATGAAAATTTTGCGTATTATATTATAATATCATAGCGCTATTGATTTCGTTATTATTTTTTCTTTTTCATTTGATTTCTTGAATAATTTATTTATTTTAATATGTTTTCTAAATTTAAAATTAATTCTTTCTCTTTTTTTTCTTCTTTTTTTTCTCTTTTCTCTAAAATTTTAAGTTATAATTATCTCATCACGATAATAATAATAAAAAAAATCCATCAAACAATGAGCATTAAGGACAATATGTTTGTTAACAAAACTATTTCAAAACTCAAGACTTTTTCAATGTTTTGATATCAACTTTGTTTCAACATTAACAACTTTCGTCAAGTATGAAAAAGATAAGATTGAGTCAAGTGCATTTGTTGTTGATTTCTCAAGAACACCAACAACATTTGGTAGAAAAATTCTTTCTTTTTAGTCAAATTGACATT
>NW_027339536.1:10625-12455 GCF_000331145.2 Cicer arietinum | reverse complement strand
CAGCTGGATTCTATCAGGAGCCATGTCGAGATTATATTTGTAGTGTTTCAAAAAGGCATCCACAAGATCTTTCCAAGAGCTGATATGAGGTCGCTCAAGGTGCATATACCAACTCAGGGAAGCTCCTGTCAAACTGTCTTGAAAGAAGTGGATTAGCAGTTTTTCGTCATGGGCGCAAAAACCCATTTTTCGACAATACATAATAAGATGGTTCTTGGGGCATGTAGTTCCCTTGTATTTGTCGAATTCAGGCAATTTGAATTTCGGAGGTATTATAACATCAGAAACAAGGCATAGGTCTGAAGCATCAAATCCATAATTGTTTCCCCCTTCGACAACTCTCAAGCGTTCTTCCAAGGCTTGCCATTTTTCTTGGGATTGATTGCTCTCGAGCGGTCGAGATTCATGGTGTATGTTTAACATCACCGGCTTAGCTTCGGTAGATTTTCCTTGCGATGAAGAGCCAGGAAAGCCCGAAGTAAGGGGTGAAGGTTGCACTTGAGGGAACTCGCCAGTACCATGTTGTGGATTTGTAGCCACGACCAGTGTATTGTTGTTGGGGAGATGAGTGTCTATGGGTGGGGTATAACCTGAAGGAAGACCATAAGGTGGAAATTGCTGTGCCTTCCCTTCTTGATAATTGGTGAAAAGGTGTGGAACGACGCCCGTTGGGTGAACAAGAGTGTTTTGGGGCACCCCCTCATCTACCAAAGGATTCCCATCATTTCTATTTTCGGGTGCTTGTAAAATCTCCAAGATCTTGGTCATTTGCCCCTTGAACTGGTTCACATCTTCTCTTATTTCTGTTTGCTCTAGCTCATCCATGATTTTTGACTGGGATCGTGTCCGATAACGGTGTCGTAACACCAAATTTTTTGTTTGTTGTGTTATTTTTTCTGTGAAAGAATATGGCATGAGTATGCAATGTGATGTATGAAAATGTAATTGTGCATGAATGTTAAAGACATATTTATTGCTTGTTTGTGAATATCTTAACCAATAAAGAGAGGGCCATGGGATCAAAAGTGGGGCCAAATTTAATTTATTGAGAAAAAGTAAGATACAAGTTTTGCCACAAAACGAAAGTAGAAATCTAAACACGAAATTTGAAAATTTAATGAGCCATCAATTTTTTCATTTGCTCGATTAAACTTTTACAATGTTCAATAAAAATGGAGATCTCTTGAGGGGTAGAGAGAGGATTAGCCATCCCGTCAGCAGCTCTTAATAATGGTGGAATTTCTCCGATAGCAGAGTTGGTCAAATAAACTAGTTTGGAGAAACGATCCATCCAAAACATTCCTTCTTGAACAAGTCTCTCGATAGTGTCTTTTTGTGTATACATCTCGTCTTCTTTTCTTGCAAGTTCAACTCGGTATGCTTCGATGATCTCTTCTTGGCATTGCCTTTCTACCATGATCTTGTTTTCACATTCCGCTCTTACCCTCTCTATTTGTTGCTTCAGATTTGCTTCTTGCCGACGGATGATTTCATGCTTTTCCCCAGATTTCTTTAGCAACTCTTTAAGCCTAAGACCTTCAATCACTGCATCATCCCTTTCTTGACGTCTGAGTCTTAACTCTTCATTCGCACCCCGCAAACAGATTCGAGTTCTCTCCTTGCTTTCTTCTTCCTCTCTTGCTCTTTTTTGTACTTTCTCAAGGATAAGGGATTGTTGGGTATTCTTATACTCCATATCTCTATAAGCCTGGTGAGCCATCTCCAATTCTTTTTGTAATTTTTCAATTTCTTGTCCTTTGAGAGCTAAGTCGGCCTCTAAATCTTCAGTGCTAAAAAAAGATTCTGTTGTTACTACCTCGGGAGTAATGA
>NW_027339536.1:5996-6232 GCF_000331145.2 Cicer arietinum | reverse complement strand
GACCTAAATGTTTATCCAATGAGACAAACACACCTATTGGATGCACAAGATTGGTTAAAAAACTTAATTGGACAAGAATAAGCCTAGGGAGGACGAAAATGACCTAAATGTTCATCCAATGACACAAACACAACTATTTGATCCACAAGATTGGTTAAAAACCCTAATTGAACTAGAATAAACCTAGGGAGGACGAAAATGACGTAAATGTTCTTCCAACGACACAAATGAACGTA
>NW_027339536.1:1169-5778 GCF_000331145.2 Cicer arietinum | reverse complement strand
AATTGGACAAGAATAAGCCTAGGGAGGACGAAAATGACATAAATATTCATCCAATGACACAAACACACCTATTGGATGCCCAAAATTGGTTAAAAAACCTAATTGGACCAGAATAAAGCTAAGGTGGAAGAAAATGACCTAAATGTTCATCCAATGACAGAAACACACCTATTGGATGCACAAGATTGGTTAAAACCCCTAATTGGACTTGAATAAACCAAGGGAAGACGAAAACGACCTTAATGTTCATAAAATGACACAAATGAACTTAATGGATACACAAGATTGGTTAAAAGCCCTAATTAGTCAAGAATAACCTTAGGGAGTACGAAAATGACCAAAATGTTCATCCAATGACACCAACACACCTATTGGATGAACAAGATTGGTTAAACGAAAATGACCTAAGTGTTCATCCAATGACACAAACATACCTATTGGATGCCCAAGATTGGTCAAAAACCCTAATTGTACTAGAATAAATCTAGGGAATTGACCTAAATGTTCCTCCAATGACACAAACATACCTATTGGATGCCCAAGATTGGTCAAAAACCCTAATTGTACTAGAATAAATCTAGGGAATTGACCTAAATGTTCCTCCAATGACACAAACATACCTATTGGATGCCCAAGATTGGTCAAAAACCCTAATTGTACTAGAATAAATCTAGGGAATTGACCTAAATGTTCCTCCAATGACACAAACATACCTATTGGATGCCCAAGATTGGTCAAAAACCCTAATTGTACTAGAATAAATCTAGGGAATTGACCTAAATGTTCCTCCAATGACACAAACATACCTATTGGATGCCCAAGATTGGTCAAAAACCCTAATTGTACTAGAATAAATCTAGGGAATTGACCTAAATGTTCCTCCAATGACACAAACATACCTATTGGATGCCCAAGATTGGTCAAAAACCCTAATTGTACTAGAATAAATCTAGGGAATTGACCTAAATGTTCCTCCAATGACACAAACATACCTATTGGATGCCCAAGATTGGTCAAAAACCCTAATTGTACTAGAATAAATCTAGGGAATTGACCTAAATGTTCCTCCAATGACACAAACATACCTATTGGATGCCCAAGATTGGTCAAAAACCCTAATTGTACTAGAATAAATCTAGGGAATTGACCTAAATGTTCCTCCAATGACACAAACATACCTATTGGATGCCCAAGATTGGTCAAAAACCCTAATTGTACTAGAATAAATCTAGGGAATTGACCTAAATGTTCCTCCAATGACACAAACATACCTATTGGATGCCCAAGATTGGTCAAAAACCCTAATTGTACTAGAATAAATCTAGGGAATTGACCTAAATGTTCCTCCAATGACACAAACATACCTATTGGATGCCCAAGATTGGTCAAAAACCCTAATTGTACTAGAATAAATCTAGGGAATTGACCTAAATGTTCCTCCAATGACACAAACATACCTATTGGATGCCCAAGATTGGTCAAAAACCCTAATTGTACTAGAATAAATCTAGGGAATTGACCTAAATGTTCCTCCAATGACACAAACATACCTATTGGATGCCCAAGATTGGTCAAAAACCCTAATTGTACTAGAATAAATCTAGGGAATTGACCTAAATGTTCCTCCAATGACACAAACATACCTATTGGATGCCCAAGATTGGTCAAAAACCCTAATTGTACTAGAATAAATCTAGGGAATTGACCTAAATGTTCCTCCAATGACACAAACATACCTATTGGATGCCCAAGATTGGTCAAAAACCCTAATTGTACTAGAATAAATCTAGGGAATTGACCTAAATGTTCCTCCAATGACACAAACATACCTATTGGATGCCCAAGATTGGTCAAAAACCCTAATTGTACTAGAATAAATCTAGGGAATTGACCTAAATGTTCCTCCAATGACACAAACATACCTATTGGATGCCCAAGATTGGTCAAAAACCCTAATTGTACTAGAATAAATCTAGGGAATTGACCTAAATGTTCCTCCAATGACACAAACATACCTATTGGATGCCCAAGATTGGTCAAAAACCCTAATTGTACTAGAATAAATCTAGGGAATTGACCTAAATGTTCCTCCAATGACACAAACATACCTATTGGATGCCCAAGATTGGTCAAAAACCCTAATTGTACTAGAATAAATCTAGGGAATTGACCTAAATGTTCCTCCAATGACACAAACATACCTATTGGATGCCCAAGATTGGTCAAAAACCCTAATTGTACTAGAATAAATCTAGGGAATTGACCTAAATGTTCCTCCAATGACACAAACATACCTATTGGATGCCCAAGATTGGTCAAAAACCCTAATTGTACTAGAATAAATCTAGGGAATTGACCTAAATGTTCCTCCAATGACACAAACATACCTATTGGATGCCCAAGATTGGTCAAAAACCCTAATTGTACTAGAATAAATCTAGGGAATTGACCTAAATGTTCCTCCAATGACACAAACATACCTATTGGATGCCCAAGATTGGTCAAAAACCCTAATTGTACTAGAATAAATCTAGGGAATTGACCTAAATGTTCCTCCAATGACACAAACATACCTATTGGATGCCCAAGATTGGTCAAAAACCCTAATTGTACTAGAATAAATCTAGGGAATTGACCTAAATGTTCCTCCAATGACACAAACATACCTATTGGATGCCCAAGATTGGTCAAAAACCCTAATTGTACTAGAATAAATCTAGGGAATTGACCTAAATGTTCCTCCAATGACACAAACATACCTATTGGATGCCCAAGATTGGTCAAAAACCCTAATTGTACTAGAATAAATCTAGGGAATTGACCTAAATGTTCCTCCAATGACACAAACATACCTATTGGATGCCCAAGATTGGTCAAAAACCCTAATTGTACTAGAATAAATCTAGGGAATTGACCTAAATGTTCCTCCAATGACACAAACATACCTATTGGATGCCCAAGATTGGTCAAAAACCCTAATTGTACTAGAATAAATCTAGGGAATTGACCTAAATGTTCCTCCAATGACACAAACATACCTATTGGATGCCCAAGATTGGTCAAAAACCCTAATTGTACTAGAATAAATCTAGGGAATTGACCTAAATGTTCCTCCAATGACACAAACATACCTATTGGATGCCCAAGATTGGTCAAAAACCCTAATTGTACTAGAATAAATCTAGGGAATTGACCTAAATGTTCCTCCAATGACACAAACATACCTATTGGATGCCCAAGATTGGTCAAAAACCCTAATTGTACTAGAATAAATCTAGGGAATTGACCTAAATGTTCCTCCAATGACACAAACATACCTATTGGATGCCCAAGATTGGTCAAAAACCCTAATTGTACTAGAATAAATCTAGGGAATTGACCTAAATGTTCCTCCAATGACACAAACATACCTATTGGATGCCCAAGATTGGTCAAAAACCCTAATTGTACTAGAATAAATCTAGGGAATTGACCTAAATGTTCCTCCAATGACACAAACATACCTATTGGATGCCCAAGATTGGTCAAAAACCCTAATTGTACTAGAATAAATCTAGGGAATTGACCTAAATGTTCCTCCAATGACACAAACATACCTATTGGATGCCCAAGATTGGTCAAAAACCCTAATTGTACTAGAATAAATCTAGGGAATTGACCTAAATGTTCCTCCAATGACACAAACATACCTATTGGATGCCCAAGATTGGTCAAAAACCCTAATTGTACTAGAATAAATCTAGGGAATTGACCTAAATGTTCCTCCAATGACACAAACATACCTATTGGATGCCCAAGATTGGTCAAAAACCCTAATTGTACTAGAATAAATCTAGGGAATTGACCTAAATGTTCCTCCAATGACACAAACATACCTATTGGATGCCCAAGATTGGTCAAAAACCCTAATTGTACTAGAATAAATCTAGGGAATTGACCTAAATGTTCCTCCAATGACACAAACATACCTATTGGATGCCCAAGATTGGTCAAAAACCCTAATTGTACTAGAATAAATCTAGGGAATTGACCTAAATGTTCCTCCAATGACACAAACATACCTATTGGATGCCCAAGATTGGTCAAAAACCCTAATTGTACTAGAATAAATCTAGGGAATTGACCTAAATGTTCCTCCAATGACACAAACATACCTATTGGATGCCCAAGATTGGTCAAAAACCCTAATTGTACTAGAATAAATCTAGGGAATTGACCTAAATGTTCCTCCAATGACACAAATGAACTTATGGATGCACAAGATTGGATAAAAACCCTGATTGGACAAGAATAAGCCTAAGGAGGACGAAAATGACCTAAATATTCTTCCAATTACACAAACACCCCTATTGGACGCCCAAGATTGGTTAAAACTCGTAATTGGATGAGAATAAGCCAAGGGAGGACGAAAATGACCTAAATGTTCATCCAATGACACAACCGAACTTATTGGATGCACATGATTGGTTAAAAACCCTAATTGGACAACACTAAGCCAAGGAAGGACGAAAATGACCTAAATGTTCATCCAATGACACAAACACATATATTGGATGCACAGGATTGGTTAAAAACCCTAATTGGACTAGAATAAACCTAGGGAGGACGA
>NW_027339536.1:0-828 GCF_000331145.2 Cicer arietinum | reverse complement strand
TGCACAAGATTGGTTAAAAACCCTAATTGGACAAGAATAAACCTAGGGAGGACGAAAATGACCTAAATGTTCATCCAATGACACAAATGAACATATTGGATGCACAAGATTGGTTAAAAACCCTAATTGGACAAGAATAAGCCTTGGTAGGACGAAAATGACCTAAATGTTCATCCATTGACATAAACACACCTATTGGATGCAGAAGATTTGTTAAAAACCATAATTGGACGAGAATAAACCTAGGGAGGACGAAAATGACCTAAATGTTCATCCAATGACACAAACACACCTATTGGATGCACAAGGTTGGTTAAAAACCCTAATTGGACAAGAATAAGCCAAGGGAGGACGAAAATGACCAAAATGTTCATCCAATGACACAAACACACCTATTGGATGCACAAGGTTGGTTAAAAACCCTAATTGGACAAGAATAAGCCAAGGGAGGACGAAAATGACCAAAATGTTCATCCAATGACACAAACACACCTATTGGATGCACAAGGTTGGTTAAAAACCCTAATTGGACAAGAATAAGCCAAGGGAGGACGAAAATGACCAAAATGTTCATCCAATGACACAAACACACCTATTGGATGCACAAGGTTGGTTAAAAACCCTAATTGGACAAGAATAAGCCAAGGGAGGACGAAAATGACCTAAATGTTCATTCATTGATAGAAACACACCTATTGGATGCCCAAGATTGGTTAAAAAACCTAATTGTACTGGAATAAATCTAGGGAGGAAGAAAATAACCTAAATGTTCATCCAATGACACAAATGAACTTATTGGATGCACAAGATTGGTTCAAAATCCTAATT
>NW_027339535.1:812-2422 GCF_000331145.2 Cicer arietinum | reverse complement strand
TTAAAAGGGTTTTCCATATGCTAAAGTTCATATAATGCTTGCAAAATAAAAATGAAAGCAAAAAAAATTCCTCAATCCATCAAGTAATACATAACCAATCAAGACATTGATAAATCAATGAGCAATATGCTATCTAACTCAAAATAAGAAATTCCACTGTGCCAATTGATTGGGAAATCGATTTGGGTGAAGGTTTTTAGAAATAACTGAACTCTGGGCTTAATTCAATCAATTGGGAAATCGATTGAATGAATAACTGAGCCCTTGTGTTGATGCCAATCGATTTCCAAATCGATTTTGTCAGTTTTGCTGAGTTCTTGTCTTACTGGCAATCGATTTCCAAATTTCTTAACTGATTCCTTTGAAAATTGATTTCGAAATCGATTGGCTAATCGATTTTGTTCATTTGGCCAAGCCCCTGTCTTTCATCCAATCGATTGGGAAATCGATTTCCCTGATCAGTTTTCCAAAAATTCATGAATTAACCTAAGTCATTCCTAATCAAGTCCACAACCTAACACTTAGCAATTCCTACGCGATTACTACGACACACGAAGGTTCGATAACCATCATACTCACACACAATACACAACACATAGCACTTAACACCTTCATCTCAGTTATCACGATAAATCAAAATTCGAATCACTCAATCATAAACTCAAATCAAACATGACTCGCGTGCCAGGCACCCTAATGCAATGCGTATATGCCAAAATGCATGGACTCGGAATTCCAAACCAAAACCCTCCTCGAAGGGCCGTAAATCATAATTGTACCGCCTCTATCACGGGTCAGTACTGTTTACCGAGGTGCCACCTATCACGGGTCAGCACGATTTACTAAAAGAAAAAACGTAAATCGTAAACGTACCGCCTATCACAGGCCAAAGTACTATTTACCGAGGTGCCACCTATCACAGGTCAGCACAATTTACCAAAACGTAAATCGTAAACGTACCACCTATCAGGTGTCAGTACTGTTTACCGAGGTGCCACCTATCACGGGTCAGCACGATTTACCAAAACGAAATGCATGAGCATACACTGACTCCATCCACAACAATCGTTAAGCAAATGCAGATATTAAAAGATTCCCCATTTTTAATACTCATTTAACTTAAACGATTTTCACAACAAACATTAAGCAAACATAAATATTAAGAGATTCCCCATTCTTAATACTCTTTTAACTTAAACGATTTTCTCAAACACACATTAAGTAAACAAGACATTAAGAGATTCCCCATTCTTAATACTCATTTAACTTAAACGATTTTCTTAAACACACATTAAGTAAACAAGACATTAAGAGATTCCCCATTCTTAATACTCATTTAACTTAAACGATTTTCTCAAACACACATTAAGTAAACCGAGATATTAAAAGATTCCCCATTTTTAATACTCGTTTAAGTCTAATAGTTTTCAAATTCCACACAAAACAAACTCAAACCTATTATCAGATCCAACCCACAACTCACACCAAAACACATCAATTCATTTCTCCACAAAATCCAACCATACACACAACAAATTTCATCAATATTAATTAAGAACACGTCGAATACGACGAACACAAACCAACACAATCCACCACTCAAACACAAC
>NW_027339535.1:0-749 GCF_000331145.2 Cicer arietinum | reverse complement strand
CACCAAAACCTAACTCTAAGATTTTACCCATCAAGCCTTAGATTCATTTTTCCCCAAGTCAACACTCTAACCCTAACAAAATTCTATTCCACACAATCACAGATAAGTCCCTAAATGCAAACTAAAAGTTTGGAAGGAGCCCTTACCTTAATGTTAGCTTTAACGTGCGTTTCCGGTACCGCGAGTAAATCCGGTAAAATCTCCGCTCGCGACGTCGCTTCCAAGTTAGTCCACTAGCACCGTAGCGTGGTAGTGAGCAACTTTCCCTTCTATCTCTTCGCGAAACGAAGCTTAGATCTAGATGGAACAGGGAGGTTTGTGTTTGACGGTTTTTAAATCCCTAACACCGTTTTTCTTCGTTTTCGAAACAACGAGGTTTGTGTTTTAAGTTGAGAAATCCTGTAAGACCCATAATTTTAAAGTATACTTTATGTATTTTTGTGTATTTTGGATATTGGCTCGGAGGCTTTTTAGCCAAGTTATTAATATTTTGTGAGCTTAAATGCCCAAAAATATATTTTGATACCCCGATTAAAATTGTTCGTCGATAAATAAATTAAATTAAGTACGGTGAATCCTTTACGAAGAATTTCTCAACTTCACTCTTCCTCGTTGTTTCGAAAATGAAGAAAAACGATATTAGGGATTTCAAAATCGTAAAACACAAACCTCCCCGTTTCACAAAGAGATAGAAGGGAAAGTTGCTCACTACCACGCTACGGTGCTAGGGAACAACCTTTGGAGGGGAC
>NW_027339534.1:2346-3749 GCF_000331145.2 Cicer arietinum | reverse complement strand
TTACGTCATTTTCGGCCTCCCTAGGTTTATTCTAGTCCAATTAGGGTTTTTTACCAATCTTGTGCATCCAATAAGTTCATTTGTTTCATTGGATTAACATTTAGGTCATTTTCGTCCTCCCTAGGTTTATTCATGTCCAATTGGGGTTTTTAACCAATCCTGTGCGTCGAATAGGTGTGTTTGTGTCATGGGATGAACATTAAGGTCATTTTCGGCCTCCCTAGGTTTATTCTATTCCAATTAGGGTTTTTAAGCAATCCTTTGCATCCAATAGGTGTGTTTATGTCATTAGATGAACATTCAGGTCATTTTCGTCCTTCCAAGGCTTATTCTGGTCTAATTAGGGTATTTAACCAATCTTGTGCATCCAATAAGTTCATTTCTGTCATTGGATTAACATTTAGATCATTTTCGTCCTCCCTAGGCTTATTCTTGTCCTGTTAGGGTTTTTAACCAATCTTGTGCATCCAATTGGTGTGTTTGTGTCACTAGATGAACATTTAAGTCTTTTTCTTCCTCCCTAGACTTATTCTTGTCCAGTTAGTGTTTTTAACCAATATTGTGCATCCAATAAGTTCATTTGTGTCATTGCTTGAACATTTAGGTCATTTTCGTCCTCCATAGACTTAATTTTGTCCAATTATGGTTTTTAACCAATCTTGTGCATCCAATAAGTTCATTTGTGTCATTGGATTAACATTTTGGTCATTTTCGTCCTCCCTAGGCTTATTCTTGTCCAATTAGGGTTTTTCACCAATCTTTTGCATGCAATAAGTTCATCTGTGTCATTGGATGAACATTTAGGTCATTTTCGTTTTCCCTAGGCTTATTCTTCTCCAATTAGGGTTTTTAACCAATGTTGTGCATCCAATAAGTTCATTTGTGCCATTGAATTAACATTTAGGTCATTTTCGTTCTCCGTAGGTTTATTCATGTCCAATTAGGCTTTTTAACCAATCTTGTGCATCCAATTGGTGTGTTTGTGTCACAGGATGAACATTTAGGTCATTTTCATCTTCCCTAGGCTTATTCTTGTCCAATTAGGGTTTTTCACCAATCTTGTCCATCCAATAGGTGTGTTTATGTCATTGGATGAACATTTAGGTCATTTTTGTCCTCCAAAGACTTATTCTTGTCCAATTAAGGTATTTAACCATTCTTGTGTCATTGGATTAACATTTAGGTCATTTTCGTCCTCCCTAGGTTTATTCAAGTCCAATTACGGTTTTTAACCAATCTTGTGCATCTAATAAGTTCATTTGTGTCATTGGATTAACATTTAGGTCATTTTCGTCCTCCCTAGACTTATTCTTGTCCAATTAGGGTTTTTAACCAATCTTGTGCGTCCAATAAGTTCATTTGTGTCATTGGATTAACATTTAGGTCATTTTCGTCCTCCCAAG
>NW_027339534.1:0-2308 GCF_000331145.2 Cicer arietinum | reverse complement strand
GCATGCAACAAGTTCATTTGTGTCATTGGATGAACATTTAGGTCATTTTCATCCTCCCTAGGCTTAATCTTGTCCAATTAGGGTTTTTAACCAATCTTGTGCTTCCAATAAGTTCATTTGTGTCATTGGATGAACATTCAGGTCATTTTCGTCCTTCCAAGGCTTATTCATGTCCAATTAGAGTATTTAACCAAACTTGTGCATCCCATAAGTTCATTTGTGTCATTGGATTAACATTTAGGTCATTTTCGTCCTACTGAAGCTTATTCTAGTCTAATTAGGGTTTTTAACCAATCTTGTGCATCCAATAGGTGTGTTTGTGTCATTGGATGAACATTTAGGTCATTTTCGTCCTCCCTAGGCTTATTCTTGTCCAATTAGGGTTTTAACCAATCTTGTGCACGCAATAAGTTCATTTGTGTCATTGGATGAACATTTAGGTCATTTTCGTCCTCCCTAGGCTTATTCTTGTCCAATTAGGGTTTTAACCAATCTTGTGCACGCAATAAGTTCATTTGTGTCATTGGAGGAACATTTAGGTCATTTTCGTCCTCCCTAGGCTTATTCTTGTCCAATTAGGGTTTTAACCAATCTTGTGCACGCAATAAGTTCATTTGTGTCATTGGAGGAACATTTAGGTCATTTTCGTCCTCCCTAGGCTTATTCTTGTCCAATTAGGGTTTTAACCAATCTTGTGCATCCAATAGGTGTGTTTGTGTCATTGGATGCACATTTAAGTCTTTTTCGTCCTCCCTAAATTTATTCTTGTCCATTTGGTGTTTTTAACCAATCTTGTGCACGCAATAAGTTCATTTGTGTCATTGGATGAACATTTAGGTCATTTTTGCCCTCCCTATGCTTATTCTTGTCCAATTAGGGTTTTAACCAATCTTGTGCATCCAATAAGTTCATTTGTGTCATTGGATGAACATTTAGGTCATTTTTGCCCTCCCTATGCTTATTCTTGTCCAATTAGGGTTTTAACCAATCTTGTGCATCCAATAAGTTCATTTGTGTCATTGGATGAACATTTAGGTCATTTTTGCCCTCCCTATGCTTATTCTTGTCCAATTAGGGTTTTAACCAATCTTGTGCATCCAATAAGTTCATTTGTGTCATTGGATTAACATTTAGGTTATTTTCCTCCTACCTAAGCTTATTCCTGTCCAATTAGGGTTTTAACCAATCTTGTGCATCCAATAGGTGTGTTTGTGTCATTGGATGCACATTTAAGTCATTTTCATCCTCCATAAATTTATTCTTGTCCAATTAGTGTTTTTAACCAATCTTGTGCATGCAATGAGTTTATTTGTGTCATTGGATGAAATTTTAGTTCATTTTCGTCCTCCCTAGGCTTATTCTTGTCCAATTAGGGTTTTTAACCAATTCTGTGCATCCAATAAGTTCATTTGTGTCATTGGATTAACATTTAGGTCATTTTCGTCCTCCCTAGGTTTATTCAAGTCCAATTATGGTTTTTAACCAATCTTGTGCATCTAATAAGTTCATTTGTGTCATTGGATGAACATTTAGGTAATTTTGGTCCTCCCTAGGTTTATTCATGTCCAATTAGAGTATTTAACCAATCTTGTGCATCCAATAAGTTCATTTGTGTCACTGGATTAACATGTAGGTCGTTTTCGTCCTACCTAAGCTTATTCTTGTCCAATTAGGGTTTTTAACAAATCTTGTGCATCCAATTGGTGTGTTTGTGTCATTGGATGAACATTTAAGTCATTTTCGTCCTCCCTAGGCTTATTCTTGTCCAATTAGGGTTTTTGACCAATCTTGTGCATCCAATAGGTGTGTTTGTGTCATTGGATGAACATTTAAGTCATTTTCGTCCTCCCTAGGCTTATTCTTGTCCAATTAGGGTTTTTGACCAATCTTGTGCATCCAATAGGTGTGTTTGTGTCATTGGATGAACATTTAAGTCATTTTCGTCCTCCCTAGGCTTATTCTTGTCCAATTAGGGTTTTTGACCAATCTTGTGCATCCAATAGGTGTGTTTGTGTCATTGGATGAACATTTAGGTCAATTTCGTCCTCCCTAGACTTATTCTTGTCCAATTAAGGTTTTTAACCAATCTTGTACATGCAATAAGTTCATTTGTGTCATTGGATTAATATTTAGGTCATTTTCGTCCTCCTTATGCTTATTCTTGTCCAATTAGGATTTTAACTAAACTTGTGCATCCAATAAGTTCATTTGTGTCATTGGATTAACATTTAGGACATTTACATCTTCCCTAGGCTTATTGTTGTCGAATTAGGGTTTTTAACCAATCTTGTGCATCCAATAAGTTCAT
>NW_027339533.1:0-935 GCF_000331145.2 Cicer arietinum | reverse complement strand
CTACCTAAAGTTGATGTTGGAGTGTTCTTTTGTTACAAGAATCCGATGTTGTTGTCCACTTCTATAACAACAACCTTTGAATCTATGGTTGTGTCTCTATAAAAGGCATTAGCTCAAGCTTTGGTCTCCTACTATCCCTTTGGAGGTGAAGTGGTGTCCAATTTTGTGGGTGAACCTGAGATTCTTTGTAATAATCATGGTGTTGCTTTTGTTGAAGCTGTGGCTGTTGTTTTTGAAATTCGAAAACCTTTGAAAACAATTTTTGCCACCGAAAATATTACTAGGTTGAGTCGCGGACTAGGTCGCTCTCTTTAAGACGTTTCGAGGCACTGCCCAAAATTGTGCAAGGCAGACTATCAACCACGAAGTCCCTAGGATAAAACAGCCCAAATTCTCTGTATCGGAGTTCTACTGCACTGTAGAAAACCGTTCTAGAATTACACCCTCAATATGGCAGTCTTACGACTGACACTCGCAGTATGGCAGTCTTTCGACTGACACTCGTAATATGGCAGAATGGCCACTCGAAAAGGAAGAAAGAGATGAAGCAGTAAGAAGGGGGATAAGAGAGAAAAGCCTCAGATGCGGAGTGCTTTTGGTGTGATTTTCCAACTGGGGAGAACCCTCTATTTATAGTGGAAAATCGCAACTGGATCTGAGAGATCCATGGAAACGTGCGCTCCAAGTTCTCTCAGAAACGTGCGTTCTAAGACCACAATTCGTGCGCCCCAAACTTAGGAAGGTTGACTCTGACTATTGACCGGACAACAAAAAAACGTGAGACCAAAATTAGGGTTTTGACCAGGCAAAACAGACGCACGAAATCAGGGATGATGACTGGATCAGATATGACTAGGTGGAGGGCAGTTACATAATTAACGTTTCAATCAGAGATGGAACGCAAGTAATCAAATAATTAATTAAAGATTGATTAA
>NW_027339532.1:0-4237 GCF_000331145.2 Cicer arietinum | reverse complement strand
AACCTAGGGAGGACGAAAATGACCTAAATGTTCATCCAATGACACAAACACACCTATTGGATGCACAAGATTGGTTAAAAACCCTAATTGGACTAGAATAAACCTAGGGAGGACGAAAATGACCTAAATGTTCATCCAATGACACAAATGAACGTATTGGATGCACAAGATTGGTTACAAACCCTAATTGGACAACAATAAGCCAAGGGAGGACAAAAATGACCTAAATGTTCATTCAATGACACAAACACCCCTATTGGATGCACAAGATTGGTTAAAAACCCTAATTGGACATGAATAAGCCGAGGGAGGACAAAAATGACCTACATGTTCATCCAATTACAAAAACCCACCTATTGGATGCACAAGATTGGTTAAAACCCCTAATTGGACTTGAATAAACCTAGGGAGGACGAAAATGACCTTAATGTTCATCGAATAACACAAATGAACTTAATGGATACACAAGATTGGTTAAAAGCCCTAATTAGACAAGAATAAGCCTAGGGAGGACGAAAATGACCTAAATGTTCATCCAATGACAGAAACACACCTATTGGATGCGCAAGATTGGTTAAAAACCCTAATTGGACTAGCATAAACCTATGGAGTATGAAAATGACCTAAATGTTCATCCAATGACAGAAACACACCTATTGGGTGCACAAGATTGGTTAAAAACCCTAATTGGGCTAGAATAAACCTAGGGAGGAAGAAAATGACCTAAATGTTCATCCAATGAAACAAATGAACATTCCCAAGGGTAAGACAAAGTCTTGAATCTCATACTTTAGTCCGTCTTGGAAACGATGACACAAGAATGGCTCGTCAATCTCTTCACGGAAAAATCTGAAATGCCTTGATAGTGATTCAAACTTAGCAGCATATTCGCCCACGGTCATGTTCCCCTGATGTAGTTTCAGGAAATCATCACCCAGTCTAGTCCTGGTACTCATCGGGAAGTATTTGTCGAAAAACCTCCCTTTGAAAGATTCCCAGTTCACCTCCTCGTGAGCTGATCTCATTAACAACCTTGTACTCCTCCACCAGTACTCAGCATCTCCTAGTAGCATATAAGTGGCATACCCTCTTAACTCTGCCGCACGGATCTCTCTTCCCCTCTTTTCAAGATCCCGTTGAGTCTTGGCAGCAGTCTGTGCAGCAACAGAAGCAGCCATGTTATTCATAGCCTCCGCCATTCGATCATCCCTATTGGCATCGGCTCTCGGAACGTCATTCCTCCTTGGCAGCATGGTTTTCCTATAAAACCATCATCAAGTAGAGTCTTAACACTACTTCAATAATTCTAAGAATAACTTCCGACCACATCCGCACATAATAATTATTATGAACTTGACAACTCAAACCACCTAAACCGACACATGATCAGACAACAACTCCTAACCTACAATCTAGAACTAGAGGTTCCACAGCCCCCAAAGAAAACCTTTTCTAAGCGAGGGTGTATTTTTTTTTTCAAAAGAAATTAAACTAAAACAGAGAAATAAACGAGGAAATGCCTTTGGATAAATAATTGAGTCATTATAATTTACAAACAGCGGAAGAGTTTCTCCAATTATAAATCCAAAACATTTACACAACAACAAATGGTACATGGAACCCATTCAAGTAAAAAGTCAAACTGACAATATTAGTATAAGTACAGTTTTCCAAACTAAAAATACTCCAATCCAAAAAGAAGGACACCTAGTCCCTATACATCATCCTAATCTGATCATCCTACCAAAAAGCTATACACCCTGAGTATCTCCACGCGCCCCGTGAGATCCTCCTAACGTAACTGCAGTCACGCGTTCCCATCTCCATTCCCGTCCGTAGGGTACGAACCGGTAGGATCGTCCTGACTCTCATCTGAGGGCGAAGCCCAGATTTCCACAATAATTGTAAAGGGTCACCAACCGAAATTAACAGATAACACATAACATTTAAGTTTTAAATGCACAAAATAACCTTTCAACTAAGCATGCACCTTAAAAGGATTTTCCATATGCTAAAAGTTCATATAATGCTTGCCAATTAACAATGAACTCAAAATGAAGTTCTCAAACCATCAAGTAATACATAACTGACCAAAGCATTGATAAATCAATTGAGCAATCAATTATCTAACTCAAAATAAGGACTTTTGCTGAGCCAATCGATTGCCAAATCGATTTGGTCAATTCTGCTGAGTTTCTGCATGACCAAATCGATTTTGAAGTCGATTTACTTAACATTTATAACACAATTAATACAACATCATGGGTTTCAAAATGGTATTGCAATCCAACATGTTATCACCAAATTCCAAAACATAACACTTAACATTTATAACACAATTAATACAACATCATGGGTTTCAAAATGGTATTGCAATCCAACATGTTATCACCAAATTCCAAAACATAACACTTAACATTTATAACACAATTAATACAACATCATGGGTTTCAAAATGGTATTGCAATCCAACATGTTATCACCAAATTCCAAAACATAACACTTAACATTTATAACACAATTAATACAACATCATGGGTTTCAAAATGGTATTGCAATCCAACATGTTATCACCAAATTCCAAAACATAACACTTAACATTTATAACACAATTAATACAACATCATGGGTTTCAAAATGGTATTGCAATCCAACATTTTATCACCAAATTCCAAAACATAACACTTATAACACAATTACTACACATACCAAATGAACCAACAATTCACAATTTAACAGGGTGTAGTCTCTCACGGACAAACACCTGTGCAGTCTCTCACGGACCAACCCAATTCCCTCAGGAACGTAAGTCGTAAACGTACTACTTATCACGGGTCCGTACTATTTACCGAGGTCCCACCTATCCCGGGTCTGCACAACTTACCAAACGTAAATTGTAAACGTACTGCCTATCACAGGCCCGTACCGTTTACCAAGGTGCCACCTATCACGGGTCTGCACGATTTGCCAAAACATACATAAGTAAACGAGACATTAAGAGATTCCCCATTCTTAATTCTCATCTAACTTAAACCAGGGCGTAGTCTCTCACGGACAAACCCCTGCGCAGTCTCTCACGGACAAACACAATTCCCTCAGGAATGTAAGTCGTAAGCGTACTACCAATCACGGGTCCGTACTGTTTACCGAGGTGCCACCTATCCCAGGTCTGCACAACTTACCAAACGTAAATCGTAAACGTACTGCCTATCACGGGCCCGTACCGTTTACTAGGTGCCACCTATCACGGGTCTGCACGAGTTACCAAAACACACATAAGTAAACGAGACATTAAGAGATTCCCCATTCTTAATTCTCATTTAACTTAAACGATTTTCAAAACAAAATATTCAGTAAACGAGACATTAAGAGATTCCCCATTCTTAATACTCATTTACTAAACGATTTTCAAAAACAAACATTAAGTAACCGAGACATTAAGAGAATCCCCATTCTTAACGCCCAGTTAACTTAACAATTTTCGAAACAAATATTAAGTAACCAAGACATTAAGAGATTCCCCATTCTTAACGCCCAGTTAACTTAAACGATTTTCAAAACAAAATATTCAGTAAACGAGACATTAATAGATTCCCAATTCTTAATACTCATTTAATAAATGATTTTCAAAAACAAACATTAAGTAACCGAGACATTAAGAGATTCCCCATTCTCAACGCCCAGTTAACTTAAACGATTTTCAGAACAAAATATTCAGTAAACGAGACATTAAGAGATTCCCCATTCTTAATTCTCATTTAACTTAAATGATTTTCAAAAACAAACATTAAGTAACCGAGACATTAAGAGATTCCCCATTCTCAACGCCCAGTTAACTTAAACGATTTTCAGAACAAAATATTCAGTAAACGAGACATTAAGAGATTCCCCATTCTTAATTCTCATTTAACTTAAATGATTTTCAAAAACAAACATTAAGTAACCAAGACATTAAGAGATTCCCCATTCTTAACGCCCAGTTAACTTAACGATTTTCAAAACAAAAATTAAGTAAACGAGACATTAAGAGATTCCCCAATTTTAATTCTCATTTAACTTAAATGATTTTCAAAAACAAACACACATTAAGTAAATAAGACATTAAGAGATTCCTCATTCTTAATACTCATTTAACTTAATGGTTTTCAAATTCCTCACAAAACAAACTCAAACTAATTCTCACATTCAATCCATAATTCACACCAAAACACATCAATCAACAAACATCAAGTATGCA
>NW_027339531.1:5116-6995 GCF_000331145.2 Cicer arietinum | reverse complement strand
AAACTATTTCAATCACATTCGTACACAACTCCAAATCTTAACACTTAGCAATTCCCACACATTCACCACGACAAATTGGGTTTCGAAATAGTTTTACAATCCATCACACTTACACATGATGATTGAGGACCAAGGATGTTTCGTTGGTCAAGGTGATTTGGAACCCAATTACTGGAGATGCGACTTGGGAACTGGAGAGCAAGATGAGAGAACAACACCCAGAGTTATTTATCGACGCATAGTTTCGAGGACGAAAATAATTTTAGGGGGGTGGTAATGTAAGACCCATAATTTTAAGGTATACTTTAAGTATTTTTTGTGTATTTTGGATTTTGGCTCGGAGGCTCTTTAGCCCAAGTTATTAATATTTTGGAGTTTATATGATCAAAAAGATATTTTGATGCCGATTAAAAATTACTCGTCGATAAATAAATTAAATTAAGTGCGGCAAATCCTTTACGGAGAATTTAATGCCTTGTGGGTGAAATGGTAATTTTAATAATATCTAGATTTGGAGATATTTGTTAAAAGCAATTAATATATATAAATACATACATATATATATATATATATATATTGAATGGAGGGAAAAAAGAAGGGAAAAGAAATAGAAAGGAAGGAAAAAGAAAGAAAGGAAAAGGGAAAGAAAGAAAAGAATCAAAATCCATCTTCTTCCTCGCGTGACCCCATTCTTCCATTTTCTTCCATCTTCTCCCATTTTCGTTTTCCTTGCTTCCTTTTTGTTCAAGAATAGAAACCCAAGACTGGGTGGGTGATAGGACAAGCATTGCTCAACTTTACTTTTCTTGTTTGATTCGAAAACGAAGAAAAACGGTGTTACGGATTTCAAAACCGTAAAACACAAACCTCCCTGTTTCATCTAGATCTAAGCTTTGTTTCGCGAAGAGATAGAAGGGAAAGTTGCTCACTACCACGCTACGGTGCTAGGGAACCAACTCGGAGGCGACGTTGCGAGCGGAGATTTTTACCGGATTTACTCGCGGTACCGTAATCGAACGTGAAAGCTAACGTGAAGGTAAGGGCTCCTTCCAAACTTTTAGTTTGCATTTAGGGACTTATCTGTAATTGTGTGGAAAAGAATTTTGTTAGGGTTAGAGTGTTGATATGGGGGAAAATGAATCTAAGGCTTTATGGGTAAAATCTTAGAGTTAGGTTTTGGTTATATTGATGAATGTTTCGTGGAAAATGAATTTAAACTCATTTATGTATGATTTTGAGTAAATGAAACTTGTTGTGTTTGAGTGGTGGATTATGTTGATTTGTGTTCGTCGCATTTGACGTGTTCTTAATTAATACTGATGAAATTGGTTGTGTGTATGGTTGGATTCTGTGGAGAAATGAATTGATGTGTTTTGGTGTGAGTCGTGGATTGGATCTGATAATAGGTATGCGTTTGTTTTGTGAGGAATTTGAAAACCATTAGAGTTAAACGATTTTTGAGAATGGGGAATCTTTTAATATCTCGGTTTACTTAATGTGTGTTTGAGAAAATCGTTTAAGTTAAATGAGTATTAAGAATGGGGAATCTCTTAATGTCTTGTTTACTTAATGTTTGTTTTGGAAAATCGTTTAAGTTAAATGAGTATTAAGAATGGGGAATCTCTTAATGTCTTGTTTACTTAATGTTTGTTTTGGAAAATCGTTTAAGTTAAATGAGTATTAAGAATGAGGAATCTCTTAATATTTCTGTTTGCTTAATGTTTGTTGTGAAAATCGTTTAAGTTAAAAGAATATTAAGAATGGGGAATCTCTTAATGTCTTGTTTACTTAATGTGTGTTTGTGAAAATCGTTTAAGTTAAACGAGTATTAAGAATGGGGAATCTCTTAATGTCTTGTTTACTTAATGTTGTTTTGAAA
>NW_027339531.1:0-869 GCF_000331145.2 Cicer arietinum | reverse complement strand
TTTGAAAATAAGTAAAAATGAAATTTTATAGCGCTTATTTGAAAAAGCGTTGTAAAAAGCTTTATTAATAATAATTATCAGACACCTAACATGACTATCTCTAACAGGATTTTCTTCAAACACCTTGTATGCATCATAAGAATCCCCAAAAAAACATTGTTAACAAAAACATCATACTCAAACCCATTTTTCGCAACATGGCAACGAACCTGAATACCAAGTTTCGATTTAAGAAGGAAAGGGAATGTAAAGAGAAAAAAGGGTGTTGAGGTAGAGATTGAATTGTGAAAGAGTAAGCTTTGATGTTTGTGAAGAAGATGCATAAAAGGAGAAGAGTTTGGTGAAGAGGAAGGGATTTTGGTGGTGACCAGTTACTACTATGTGGGTTTTGCATGTTGAGCTTGTTTAAAAAATAACATAACAAAACACAAAAACAATAAGGCCTTTTACAGCGCTTGTTTAACAAAGCGTTGTAAAAGGCTTTAAAAAAAACCTTCATATAACATAATAAAACAAGGAGGTCTATTACAACGCTTTTGCAAATAAGCGCTGTAAAATACTGTTTTAAAAATAAAATAAAGAGACCTTTTACAGCGCTTATTTGAACAAGCGCTGTAAACGGGTTTTATATATAACATAATAAAACAATGAGGTCTATTACAACGCTTTTGCAAATAAGCGCTGTAAAATACTGCTTTAAAAATAAAATAAAAAGACCTTTTACAGCGCTTATTTGAACAAGCGCTGTAAACGGGTTTTATATATAACATAATAAAACAATGAGGTCTTTTACAACGCTTATAGGGAAGGAGAAAGAATGATTCCATATGGGTGATAGTGGATCGGCTAACTAAATCTGCTCACTTTTT
>NW_027339530.1:0-2314 GCF_000331145.2 Cicer arietinum | reverse complement strand
GTGCCATAAAAAGCTAAAAAGCATTTTTCATTTCAAATAATTAATTTACAGCGTTTAAAAAAATAAAATAAAATAACACATTTTACAGCGCTTTTTTTAAAAAGCGCTGTAAAATGTTGTTCTAAAGCGCTTTAATGGTGCACCTTCTACAGCGCTTCCGTGAGAAAGCGCTGTAATATGTACAAGAAAAGCGCTGTAAAATGCAGACCCATAATATGAAATTATGGGTGGGCATATTACAGCGCTTTTTCGAGAAAGCGCTGTAAAATGCAGACCCATAATATGAAATTATGGGTAGGCATTTTACAGCGCTTTTTCGAGAAAGCGCTGTAATATGCACACCCATATATGAGTTATGGGTGTACATATTACAGCGCTTTCTCGAAAAAGCGCTGTAATATGTACACCCATAACTCATATGACGGGGTGCATATTACAGCGCTTTTTCGGGAAAGCGCTGTAATATGTACGCCCATATATGAAATTATGGGTGGACATATTACAGCGCTTTTGTGGGAAAGCGCTGTAATATGCACACCCATAACTCATATGACGGGGTGCATATTACAGCGCTTTTTGTGGAGAAGCGCTGTAAAATGTGCATAACAAGCGCGCGTTGTATTTACATGTTTTATAGCGCTTTTATAAAAGCGCTGTTGTATCATTTACAGCGCTCGTTTCCACAGCGCTTATTTTTTTGAAAAAGCGCTGTAAATGGCTTAAAAAAAGCGCTGTAAAAGCCGTTTTTTCGCGTAGTGCGTTTTAGTCATTTATCTTTTTTTTCGATTTGGTCCTTTATTTTAATTGACAATTTGATATTTTATGTTTTAAAATTTCAACAATTTTATACTTTTTTATACAAAAATTCAATCAAAACTCATAAAATTAATTATATTCTTCAATATAATACAAATTTCATCAAATTTGTAACGCAAATCTTCAAATAAACTCATATTTTCATACTTTATTTGATATTGTTAGAAATAAATGACTAAATCGGGAAGAAAAAAAAGATAAAGGAATAAAACGTTATTTGAAATTAAGTTAATGGACCACAGATGTAATTTAGCCATTTGTTAATCACTAAAATATAAATTATTAATTATTTTATATAACAAATATCTCATTAGTCACTAAAATGTAAGATATTAACTATTTTAGAGTACTACAATTTTGCGGTTACTTAAAAGTGGTTAATGTCGTGTATTTTAGTGATTAATAAAATATATGTTTAAATAATCATTAATGACATATATTCTAGTGGTTAATAGCATAAATATCTTGTGTTAAAAGAAAGTTTTTAATTTATTTAATATGGTGTTTATGCCAAAAGTTGTATTTCAATAACACAACTATAAATTATTTAATGATTTTTAAATTATAATATATACTTTAAACTAAAGTAAATTTTATTTTCTAATGATTTTTTTTAATAAATAAATTTTCATGAAAGACACTTTCAAAAACATTTATATTTTTATGAGATTACAAAAATTAATTATATTTAACTAAGTTTCTTAATAATGTTAAATTCGTTATTACTGGAGTAGTGTATTGGTCATTATGGAAAGAAAATAAAGAAAACGAACCAATGAAAAGAAGAGAAGTAATTTGTACCCAAAAAATAAGAATATAATAAAAAAATTAGATAGTTTTATTATCTGATATATATGTTTTCTTAAAATAATGTTTCTTATTTTATTTGATAATTAAAATTAGAAAAGGAAAGAAAATAGTACTTATTAATAACATAGAATAACCACGTCTTAAATTAAAAAGAGGTATTTCATTTAGTTAAAAAAAATAGAATAAAAAGTCATTTTGATCGTTGAGTGTGTAAAACGCAATTATTATAGCCTCTGAAAAATATTGAAATTGTAAATATATCTTCAAATATTTTTTTTAAGTAATTTGATAAGCTAAGTTAATTGACAAAAATACATTTAAAAATAATTGACTAACTAAAGACACATTTAAAGATCAAAATTATCAACAAAAAATATATTTAAATATATTTTTAATATATTCAAATACTATCATAATATCACCTTGCACATTCAAAAATTAAAATAATTATTTCTTCAAAAAAATATATCTTTCATCATAGTCTTTGAAAAGTTTTTATATGAGTTCAAGTTCGACTTTAAGTATTTTGAGACATAATTATTATAAATAAATAAAAAGTATTTTAATACAGAAAGTAAAATTTGAGATATATGATAATTGCAAAATTTGAGATGGATGAATTTTTAAAATTTCAAGAGTGTGTTTGATTTAAGGCATTTAAAAAGAAGATAAATTTTTTAAAATAAAT
>NW_027339529.1:60630-64835 GCF_000331145.2 Cicer arietinum | reverse complement strand
AAAACAAAACAAGTGTCTCCAGAAAACACTCCTGGAAAGGAGTACAAGTCTGGATTGACAAACACCCTCGCTTAGTAAAAAGGGGGTGTTACATTTTCTGGAGACACTTGTTTTGTTTTATAAATTGTTTATCTAAGTGAGTCTTAGCACCTTAAACCCTTAACCATTCACCTTTCACCATTCACCATTCACCATTCACCATTCACCATTCACCATTCACCATTCACCATTCACCATTCACCATTCACCATTCACCATTCACCATTCACCATTCACCATTCACCATTCACCATTCACCATTCACCATTCACCATTCACCATTCACCATTCACCATTCACCATTCACCATTCACCATTCACCATTCACCATTCACCTTTCACATTCATATAATAAAATAGAGTTATCAAATAAAGTAATACACACACGTGGTGCATATATATATAAATATATATAAACCATGTGTGTAGATATATATATCACGTGTGTATATCACGTGATATACATATATATATATATATATGTTATTATTATCTTCGTTTTGTATTTGTAATTTATAACGAAGATAATAATAACATATACTACAATAGAGTTATTAAATAAAGTAATAATTAATTTTTATTTAACAATTCTATTTATTATATATATATTTTTTTATGAATTACAACT
Organism: Cicer arietinum; assembly: GCF_000331145.2. NCBI lineage: Eukaryota > Viridiplantae > Streptophyta > Magnoliopsida > Fabales > Fabaceae > Cicer > Cicer arietinum. Next base: position 64,168 of record NW_027339529.1, on the reverse strand, counting down.
ATAAAACGAATATAATAATAACATATAATAAAATAGAGTTGTCAAAATAAAGATATAATTAATATTTTTATTGATAATTCTATTTTCTTTAATTTTATTATTATCTTCGTTTTATAATTGTATTATTTCTTCCACTTGCTAACCCACAAAAGCCGCAAAAGTAACGTAAATAACCATACAATACCTCAAGCCATCTAGAAAAGCCAGAAGCAGCTCTTGGGATATAATCCGGTGCTTCTCCATCATTCTTGACAAAAGACTGGCCTTCACAAGTGATCTTCTATACAAACTTATCCTTTGTACGACATTGCATTCTGATTTTCTCATTTGATGTCATATAATGAATGAAAAATTTAAACAGACCTGGATTCAAATGGCAACATTAGATATTATAATATTATCAAACAAATATCAAGTATTCAAGGATATGAAAGCAAACCTTGTTGCCAATTGCACGTCCAAAACCACATGGGACTGCTTCAGCATCAATGTCCCCAACATGTTTTCTAAGATTCTTTCTTACCCTAATTGAGGAATGTCAACTCATAATATAAGCATAGAAACACTATCAAAGATAGAAATCCAGAGTACATTATAGGGAGAAAGAACTGCAAAGCCTTTACATAAAGAAGTGGGAAGTCTATCAAAGAGATATAAATGGTTTACACTCACTTACCAAAGAGATATAAGCAAGCGAGCAAGCTGCCTAGAACCCATACGCTCAAAAGCTTTTCTGTCTTCCAAGGCCTTTCCTATTGTTTCCACCCACCACTGCCCCATTGCACTTCCTTCTAGACCAACCTACAATCATTATATAGACAGTAAATGCATGGATAGACTATACACATTACACAAAATTGTTCTTTGTATATACATGAGTTTCTTTTCTGATAATCAAATACAAGTGATTTGACTTTCCTCTTTTTTAGAAAATAAAATGACTACAGCTGCAACCACTAAGAAGCATCATTATTTTACGGTGGCAGTATACAGTACTATCTTTAATGAGAGTGTTAAACAAAATTCCTAGACCAAATTCCTTTTTTTTATTTCAACTTTGACAAAACTGTTTTCCCACCGTCTAAATATGCAAACTTAATATGGTAACCTATAAGCACAATGGAAAATATGCAGCTTTCTAAACTTTACATCATCTTAAAATAGCCAGTATAAATATTTTAAACTGGGTGACAACATGAGAGGTCCTTAAACTTTTCAAAACCTGCCAACAGACTATTTTGTCCACCAACTGAACAAAATCATTCTTCGCATGATGTGCATGTGTTCATAAGTATACATGGCCTTTTTTCATTTATCTAAATAAATTTAAAATTAAAAATCAAATAATGTATTCCTTTTTAATTTAATTTCTATTTCTATTGTTGATAAGACAAGCTGGAGATACATAGGATTTTCCCTATTTTCCTAAAACTATATATATGCATCAAAGATCAACTTGCCTTAGACTGGTGTGCCTCTTGCTAAACTTCCACTCCACATATTCTGTTTGACATGTGCCTCTTGCTAAACTTGCAGTCCAAATACTCTGTTTCACTTCTACTTAGACCAAAACTATGTGGTTCCAATGTTTGTTTGCACTAAAATACTTCATAGACTTCACGGTGAATGGTTTAGGGTTTAGGGTTTAGGGTGCTAAGACTCACTTAGATAAACAATTTATAAAACAAAACAAGTGTCTCCAGAAAACACTCCTGGAAAGGAGTACAAGTCTGGATTGACAAACTAAAAAGAAAAACCTAATCAAACAAACTAAAGCCCATGTCATCGTCACTTTCTTCCTTTGCCTCTTCCTGCAAACACAAAATATGAAGCACATTCAGTTACTTATATACAATATCATATTAAGTAGCAAGTATGGAATGCATTAAGCTATAAGTTTTTTAGTACAATATACAATATGCAGTTAATAAAGTCTGTGCATGGATAGACTATACACATTACACAAAATTGTTCTTTGTATATACATGAGTTTCTTTTCTGATAATCAAATACAAGTGATTTTGACTTTCTCTTTTTTAGAAAATAAAATGACTACAGCTGCAACCACTAAGAAGCATCATTATTTTACGGTGGCAGTATACAGTACTATCTTTAATGAGAGTGTTAAACAAAATTCCTAGACCAAATTCCTTTTTTTTATTTCAACTTTGACAAAACTGTTTTTCCACCGTCTAAATATGCAAACTTAATATGGTAACCTATAAGCACAATGGAAAATATGCAGCTTTCTAAACTTTACATCATCTTAAAATAGCCAGTATAAATATTTTAAACTGGGTGACAACATGAGAGGTCCTTAAACTTTTCAAAACCTGCCAACAGACTATTTTGTCCACCAACTGAACAAAATCATTCTTCGCATGATGTGCATGTGTTCATAAGTATACATGGCCTTTTTTCATTTATCTAAATAAATTTAAAATTAAAAATCAAATAATGTATTCCTTTTTAATTTAATTTCTATTTCTATTGTTGATAAGACAAGCTGAAGATACATAGGATTTTCCCTATTTTCCTAAAACTATATATATGCATCAAAGATCAACTTGCCTTAGACTCGTGTGCCTCTTGCTAAACTTCCACTCCACATATTCTGTTTGACATGTGCCTCTTGCTAAACTTGCACTCCAAATACTCTGTTTCACTTCTACTTAGACCAAAACTATGTGGTTCCAATGTTTGTTTGCACTAAAATACTTCATAGACTTCACTCTCGGCTAAAACCCTAGTTTGACTATCTGCTTAAACTCCACTCTGCAAATTATGGGTGGGGCCAGATGTTCTTTTGGTAAGGACCAACCCATAATCATATCATGTCCGTATATTCTGATCTAATAGTGGTTCCTTCAAAATGGAACAAAGTCTAGGGGTCTATACATTTTTTCTTTTAAGTACAAGTCTAAACTATGTTTCCAACACAAAATCATCCAACAATTTATAAGGTAGTTTTACATATAAAGTAAATAAGGCTTCACACAAAACTTAATTTAATGTTCAAATGCATAATTAAGCATGTGAATAAAGTCTTACAATTTCTTTTGCAGCAGACATTGCAAGAAAACCAGCACCCATCTCCACCTCTTGCAAACCGACCACAACAATGCCAACGTCTGATACAACAGACCCCAACCACGACAAAATTGAATCTTGGAAAGCTCTACCTTGACCAACATTCCATGTGCCAATCAAAATTCTGATATTGTGTCTTCTTGTATAAGTTCCTTTGAGGCCAGCTCTGTTCTTATTATGTTGTCAACAGGGCCTGGGGATGCAATATTCCATCCGCGTATGCCGCCATGAGTTGCAAAGCTATACACAGAACCGTTACCAACAGCCAATTTAAGCACAAGACTATTATGAGCAACCCATCCTGCAATTATATTGCCTTCTAAGTCCAGTACTTGGATAATACCACTCACATAGCATACATACACCCGTGTTCCAAAATTGCAGAAGCATTGAACGGCACAAGGGTGGCGATTAAAATCCTGCAAACGGGTTCCACTGCCATCCCACT
>NW_027339529.1:52690-60567 GCF_000331145.2 Cicer arietinum | reverse complement strand
TCTCTCTCTCTCTACACTGTTTTATTTCTCTCTCTAGAAGTGGTGTGAGTTTGAACTGCGAATGAGCTAAGCTAATGAGTCCATTGTGCTTGCTGGTTTTTAACTGCCTCCTAACATTTAGATTGAGAATTATTATCTTTGTATTATCTCTTTCATTATGGTTGATTTAATTACTTAATAAATTTTGTATTTTGATAAAATAAAAAAACTGCTATAATAATAATAACTTTTTTATCAATAGTTAAAACAATAACTTACTTTATTATTTTATACGAACATCTTTAAAACAATATTTGAATTCATTCATTTTAGTTTGTTCATTATAAAATAGAGTAACATATTATTATAATAATAATAGTTATAATAATAATAATAACATATTATTACATAGTGTAATAATAACACATGATTGTTTCTATTTCTTTTTATTGCTGTATATAACATACAACATGATTGAAACATATCTTACCCCATTAGAATCAACATCAGTTTGTTTTTCAAGTAGAGATGCAAGTTTTGCGCAGTGCCTCCAAAATCCTTTGTTTCTTTCAAAACAGTAGCAAATCCACCATCAAAGAAGCATTTTCCACAAACAGCAGCTGGGCAGTAAAAGCACATGACCTTTGATGCTTTTCTGCATATGTAGCAATAATGAACCTATAAACAAGTAGAGATGCAAGTTTTGCGCAGTGCCTCCAAAATCCTTTGTTTCTTTCGACAGTAGCAAATCCACCATCAAAGAAGCATTTTCCACAAACAGCAGCTGGGCAGTAAAAGCACATGACCTTTGATGCTTTTCTGCATATGTAGCAATAATGGGAACCTATAAAAATTATTTAAAGTCATTTAGCATCACAAGAATTAAAAGACATTTAACATATAACACCATTTTCTCAAGCATTTTAGGCATAATTAGGATATGCAGGTTCATATAATGTATAGATTATAGAGTGTTCGAAAACATAACTCGGGCCAGATCACATTTTTAAAAAACATATAAGATTGACAATTGTCATGGCAGTATCAACTGCATAAATACTTAGAGACCAACGAAAGTAAAAGAAATGTATTTGAATGCCGCATAAGTATAGATAAACGTTGAAGCAGCTTACCAAAACACCAATTACTCTCATTCTTCAAAAAGGTATTGTCTTTATTCACGCATTTCGGATGATAAGCTTTAAGGCAATCCCTTTAAGCACCACAAATCAATTAACCATAAAAAACAAGGGTCACTTTTGCAAATTTGTGTGACGAGGAAGATGTCTCAGTTGCCAAAGCACATTACTTTAGTCAAAGAAAGGGGGAAGTGATGGAAAAGAACCCAACTTCTATATCCAGTAATGTTGAATTCCATTGAACTATGTACAGCAAGTTACATTTTGTTGGAAAAAACACAAAAATAACTCCAAATAATTGCAATTAATTTCAACAACCACATACAACAGGAAAATGTTATGTTCTTATTCTTAAATAACGAAGACAAACATAAATTTTACCCAAGTAGTCAAAACATATTATTAGCAACAATATAACTCAGAATTTCAAGTTTAGAGTTTCAAGTTTAGAGTTTCGGGTTTAGGATTTCGGATTTAAGGTTTCATGTTTAGGGTTTGAGGTAAGGGTTTTGAGTTTAGGGTTTCATGTTTTGGGTTTTGGGTTTCGTGTTAAGGGTTTTGGGTTAAGTCTTCCAGGATTAGGGTTTTAGGTTTAGGGTTTCAGGTTTAGGATTTTGGGATTCAAGTTTAGGGTTTCGGGTTTAGAGTTTTGGGTCTCAAATTTCGGATTTTGGGTTTTGGGATTAGGGTTTTGGGTTTAGAGTTTCAGATTTAGGATTTCGGGATTACAGTTTCAGGTTTAGGGTTTCGGGTTTAGATTTTTGGGTTTAGGGTTTAGGGTTTACGTTTTTGAATTTAGGGTTTTGTGATTAGGCTTTTGGGAATAGGGTTTCAGGTTTAGCATTTAAGATTTCGGGTTTAGAGTCTCGAGTGTAGGGTTTACAGTTTTTGGTTCTTGGTATAGGGTTTCTAGATTTGGGTTTAGGGTTTCATGATTAAATTTTTGGGTTTATGGTTTAGGGTTTAGGGTTTTAGGTTAAGCGTTTTGGGTTTAGAGTTTACGATTTTGGATTTAGGGATTTGGGATTACGGTTTCAGGTTTAACATTTAGGATTTCGGTTTGGTGTTTCAGGTGTAGGGTTTAGGGTTTTGAGATTAGATTTTTGGGTTTGGGGTTTCGGGTTAAGTGTTTTGGGATTATGGTTTTAGCTTTAGAGTTTCTGGTTTATGGTTTTTGGGATTAAGGTTTCAAGTTTGAGGTTTCGAGTTAAGGGTTTCGGGTTTAGGGTTTGAGGTTTGGGGTTTAGGTTTTCGCTTTTCGGATTTTGGGTTCTAGGTATAGGGTTTCTAGTTTTGGGTTTAAGGTTTCATGAATAGAGTTTCAGGTTCAGGGTTTCAGGTTAGGCGTTTAGTGTTTAGGGTTTCAAATTTAGGATTTCAGGTTAGGGTTTCGAATATAGATTTTTGGGTTTAGGATTTCAGGTTTATGTTTCGAGTTTAGTGTTTTGGGTTTATGGTTTTGGGTTTAGGGTTTCATGTTTAGGGTTTCTGGATTTAGGTTTAAGGTTTCAGTTTTAGGGTTTTGGGATTAAGGTTTCTGATTTATTGTTTCGTGTTTAGGGTTTTGGGATTTGGGTTTCAGGTTTAGCATTTAGGATTTCGGGTTTAAGGTTTCGAGTTTAGATTTTTGGGTTTAGGGTTTAGGGTTCCAGATTTAGGGTTCTGGGATTAGGTTACAGGTTTAGCATTTAGGATTTCGGGTTTAAGGTTTCGAGTTTAGATTTTTGGGTTTAGGATTTCGGGTTTATGTTTCGAGTTTAGTGTATTTCCGGTTTAGGGGTTAGGGTTGAGGGTTTAGGATTTTGGTTTTAGGGTTTTGGGTTTAATGTTTCGAGTTTAGGGTTTCTGGATTTGGGTTTAAGGTTTCAAGTTTAGGTTTCAGGATTAAGGTTTCTGATTTAAGGTTTCGAGTTTAGGGTTTCATGTTTTGGGTTTCTGTTTACGGTTTCTAGTTAAGGGTTTTAGGTTTAGGGTTTCAGGATTCAAGTTTACTGTTTCGAGTTTAGGGTTTCCAGTTTAGAGATTCTGGTTAAGAGTTTTGGGTTTGGGGTTAAGGGTTTTAGGTTTCGGGTTTTAGGTTTTTTGTTTTAGGTATAGGGTTTGTAGTTTTGGGTTTAGGGTTTCGGGATAAGGGTTTCAGGATTAGGGTTTAGGATTTAGAATTTTTGGTTTTGGGTTTCAGTTTTAGGGTTTCGGGTTTAGGATTTCTGCTTTAGGATTTTGGGTTTAGGGTTTCGAGTTTAGGGTTTCTGGATTTAGGTTTAAAGTTTCTGGTTTAGGGTTTCGAGTTTTGAGTTTAGTGTTTGGGGTTTAGGGTTTCACAATTGAGTTTAGTGTTTGGGGTTTAGGGTTTCACAATTGAGGTTTCAAGTTTAGGAATTCGAGTTAAAGGTTTCACGATTAAGGTTTCAAGTTTAGGGTTTCGAGTTAATGGTTTCGAGTTTATGTTTTCATGTTTTGGGTTTTGTGTTTAGGGTTTCGGGTTAAGTGTTTCAAGATTAGGGTTTTAGGTGTAGGGTTTCTGGCTTAGGGTTTCGAGATTCAAGTTTAGGGTTTGGGGTTTACAGTTTTGGGGATTAAGAGTTTAGGGTTTAGGGTTTACGATTTACGGTTTAGTGTTTAGGGTTTACGGTTTACAGTTTAGGGTTTGATTTAGCGTTTAGGAGGTTTAGGGTTTTAGGTGTAGGGTTTAAGGTTTAGGGTTTCGGGACTCAAGTTTAGGGTCTGGAGTTTAGAGTTTTGGGGATTTAGAGTTTTGGGTTTAGGATTTACAGTTTCGGATTTACGGTTTAGGGTTTAGGATTTAGGGTTTATGAAGTATAGGGTTTTGAGTTTAGGGTTTCATGTTTTGGGTTTCTGTTTACGGTTTCTAGTTAAGGGTTTTAGGTTTAGGGTTTCAGACTCAAGTTTAGGGTCTGGAGTTTAGAGTTTTGGGGATTTAGAGTTTTGGGTTTAGGATTTACAGTTTCGGATTTACGGTTTAGGGTTTAGGATTTAGGGTTTATGAAGTATAGGGTTTTGAGTTTAGGGTTTCAGGTTAAGCGTTTCGGGTTCAGAGTTTAGGGTTTCGGATTTAGGGTTCTGGGATTAGGGTTTCAGGTTTAGGGTTTCGGGTTTAGGGTTTCTGGATAAGGATTTCAGGATTAGGGTTTCGTGTTTAGGGTTTAGGGTTTTGGGTTTAGGATTTCGAGTTTAGGGTTTCTGGATTTAGGTTAAAGGTTTTAGGTTTAGGGTTTCAGGATTAAGGTTTCTGATTTAGGCTTTCAAGTATAGGGTTTCATGTTTAGAGTTTCGAGTTTCGGGTTTAGGATTTAGGGTTTCGGGTTTTGGGTTTTTTGTTCTAGGTATAGGGTTTCTATGTTTGGGTTTAGGGTTTCGGGATAAGGATTTCAGGATTAGGGTTTCAGGTTAACGGTTTCAGATTTCGGGTTTAGGGTTTAGGATTTAGAATTTTTAGTTTCGGGTTTCGAGTTTAGGATTTCAGGTTTAAGATTTCTGGTTTAGGATTTTGGGTTTAGGGTTTCGAGTATAGGGTTTCTGGATTTAGGTTTAAAGTTTCTGGTTTCGGGTTTAGGGTTTCGGGTTTCAATATTAGGGTTTCAGGTTAAGGATTTTTGGTTTCGAGTTAAGGGTATCAGGTTTAGGGTTTCAGAATTTGAGTGTCGAGTTTAGAGTTTCTGGATTTTGGTTTAAGGTTTCTGGTTTTGGGTTTCGAGTTTCGGGTTTTGGGTTTCGGGTTTAGGGTTTCAACATTAAGGTTTCATTTTTAGGGTTTCAAGTTAAGTGTTTCAGGATTAGGGTTTTAGTTTTAGAGTTTCAGGTTTAGGGTGTCGGGATTCAAGTTTAAGGTTTCGGGTTTAGGGTTTCGGGTTTCAATATTAGGGTTTCAGGTTAAGGATTTTTGGTTTCGAGTTAAGGGTATCAGGTTTAGGGTTTAGGGTTTACGGTTTAGGATTTCTGGTTTAAGTTTCGAGTTTAGTGTTTCAGGTTTAGAGTTTTGGGTTTAGGGTTTCAGGTATAGAATTTCTTGTTTAAGATTTTGGGTTTAGGGTTTTGCGTTTAGGGTTTCGAGTTTCAGGATTTAGGGTTTAGGGTTTCAACATTAAGGTTTCAATTTTAGGGTTTTGAGTTAATGGTTTCGTGTTTAGGGTTTCAGGATTAGGGTTTTAAGTTTAGGGTTTCAGGTTTAGGGTTTTGGGTTTACAGTTTTTGGTATCGGGTTTAGAGTTTTGGGTTTCGGGTGTATGGTTTGAGGTTTGGGGATTTTCGCGTTTCGGATTTTGGGTTTTTGGTTCTAGGTATAGGTTTTCTAGTTTTGGGTTTAGGGTTTAGGGATTCATGATTAGAGTTTCAGGTTCAGGGTTTCAGGTTAAGCGTTTCGGGTTTAGGGTTTAGTGTTTCGAATTTAGGGTTTCGGGTTTAGGGTTTCGAGTTTAGATTTTTGGGTTTAGGATTTCGAGTTAAAGTTTCGAGTTTAGTGTTTCGAGTTTAGGGTTTTGGGTTTAGGGTTTCGGGTTTAGGGTTCCAATATTAGGGTTTCATGTTAAGGGTTTCGGATTTTGGTTTTAGGGTTCCAATATACTGACACGTGTGCAAAGTGCAAACCCAAGTAGTAAATAGTTTCACTTAAAGGCAAAATCTTATGTGTCCTACTTCAAACCTATAGACAAAATCTTTAATATAATGTGTAACCCAAGTACTAAATAATTCAAGGCATGCTGAATTAGGTAGACACAAAACAGAAAACATGTTGAAAATGGGGTAAGATCCCAAATATTTTAGTTTTTAGTCCTAACCTGAATGAGCAACAAGCAGCGTTCTGGAGCAGCGTATATATTACATATGTGTATATTTTATATACACACGTGATATATATATCTACCCACATGGACGTGATATATGGAGCAGCTCGCGATCATATCTATCGGTGATTGCGATTCCGTCATTGTGGAGCATCAAGATGGAGTAGATGCATGCTAACTCGCCGACACTCATGGCTGCGTATAGATTTTATCGCGAGCTGCTCCATATATCACGTCCATGTGGGTAGATATATATATCACGTGTGTATATAAAATATACACATACGTAATATATATATATATTACGTATGTGTATATTTTATATACACACGTGATATATATATCTACCCACATGGACGTGATATATGGAGCAGCTCGCGATCAAATCTATACGCAGCCATGAGTGTCGGCGAGTTAGGATGCATCTACTCCATCTTGATGCTCCACAATGACGGAATCGCAATCACCGTTAGTTTAGGATTTCGGGGTTATGGTTTCGGGTTTAGGATTTCAGATTTAGAGTTTTTGGTTTCGGGTTTAGAGTTTTGGGTTTCGGGTTTAGGGTTTGAGGTTTGGGGTTTAGGTTTCGCGTTTCAATTTTTGGGTATTGGGTTTTTGGTTCTAGGTATAGGGTTTCTAGTTTTGGGTTTAGGGTTTATGGTTTCATGATTAGAGTTTTAGGTTTAGGGTTTCAGGTTTCAGGTTAAGCGTTTAGGGTTTAGGGTTTAGGGTTTCGGATTTAGGGTTTTGGAATCAAGGTTTCAGGTTTAGCATTTAGCATTTCAGGTATAGGGTTTCGAGTTTAGATTTTTGGGTTTAGAATTTCGAGTTTAAGTTCCGATTTTAGTGTTTCAGGTTTAGGGTGTTGGGTTTAGGGTTTCAAGATAAGTGGTTCAGTTTAAGGGTTTCGTATTTCAGTTTTACGGTTTTGGGTTTCGGTTTAGGAGTTTGCTTTTCAGGTTTATGGTTTCAGGTTTAAGGTTTATGGTTTAGGATTTTGGGTTTAGGGCTTTGGGCTTCGAGTTTAGGGTTAATGGATTTAGGTTTAAGGTTTAAGGTTTAGGGTTTTGGGATTAAGATTTCTAATTTAGGGTTTCGAGTTTAGAGTTTCATGTTATGGGATTAGGATTTCAAGTTTAGCATTTAGGATTTCGAGGATTTCGGGTTTAGGGTTTGAGTTTAGATTTTTGGGTTTAGGGTTTCGAGTTTAGATTTTTGGGTTTAGGGTTTAGGGTTTAGGGTTTTGGGTTAAGCGTTTCGGGTTTTGGGTTTCAAATTTAGGGTTTCAAAATTAGGGTTTCAGGTTTAGGATTTTGAATTTAAATTTTTGGGTTTAGGATTTCGGGTTTAAGTTTCGAGTATAATGTTTCGGGTTTAGGGTTTCAAGATTAAGGTTTCAGATTAAGCGTTTCAGATTCGGTTTTAAGGTTTCGGGTTTAGGATTTTGGTTTTCGCGTTTAGGGTTTAAGGTTTAGGGTTTAGGGTTTTGGGTTTAGGATTTCGAGTTTAGGGTTTCTGGATTTAGGTTAAAGGTTTTAGGTTTAGGTTTTCAGGATTAAGGTTTCTGATTTAGGGTTTCAAGTGTAGGGTTTCATGTTTAGGGTTTCGAGTTTCGGGTTTAGGATTTAGGGTTTCGGGTTTTGGGTTTTTTGTTCTAGGTCTAGGGTTTCTATGTTTGGGTTTAGGGTTTCGGGATAAGGATTTCAGCAGGATTAAGGTTTCTGATTTAGGGTTTCAAGTGTAGGGTTTCATGTTTAGGGTTTCGAGTTTCGGGTTTAGGATTTAGGGTTTCGGGTTTTGGGTTTTTTGTTCTAGGTCTAGGGTTTCTATGTTTGGGTTTAGGGTTTCGGGATAAGGATTTCAGGAAAATGGGGTAAGAATCCAAATATTTTAGTTTTTAGTTCTAACCTGAATGAGCAACAAGCAATCAAAGCATATCCACACGTGATATATATAT
>NW_027339529.1:48460-51598 GCF_000331145.2 Cicer arietinum | reverse complement strand
TATATATGTTTGTTTGGAGAGAATAGAGAGAAAGGAAATTAGAAGGAAGGAAAAGGAAAAGAAAAGGTTATATAAAGGAAAGAAGGAAAAAGGAAGAAAGGAAAAACAAAGGAAAGAAAGAGAAAGGAAAGAAAACCAGAATTTTCCATCTTCCTCTCCCTCCCTGCGCGAGAACCCATTCTCCCTCCTTCCTCCATTTTCGTTTTTCTTTGCTTCCTTTCTTCAAGATTAGAAACCCAAGGTTGGGTGGGTGATAGAACAAGGATTTCTCAACTCCACTCTTCCTCTTTGATTCGAAAACGAAGAAAAACGGTATTAGGGATACAAACACAAACATCCCCGTTTCACCTAGATCTAAACGTCGTTTCAAGAAGTGATAGAAGGGAAGGTTGCTCAACTCCGTGCTACGGTGCTAGTGGACCAATTTTGGAAGCGGCGTTGCGAGCGGAAAATTTACCGGATTTACTCACGGTGCCGTAATCGCACGTTAGAGCTAACGCGAAGGTAAGGGCTCCTTCCAAACTTTTAGTTTGCATTTAGGGACTTATCTGTGGTTATGTGGAAAAGAAAAAACGAAACTAGGGCGTTATGGGTAAAACCTTAGAGTTAGGTTTTGTTTACATTGATGAAATTTGATATGTGTATGGTTGGATTTGTGAATAAATGAATTGATATGTTTTGATGTGAGAATTTGTTTGAGTTTGTTTTGTGTGGAATTTGAAAACCATTAAGTTAAATGAGTATTAAGAATGGGGAATCTCTTAATGTCTTGTTTACTTAATGTGCGTTTGTTTTGAAAATTGTTTAAGTTAACTGGGCGTTAAGAATGGGGAATCTCTTAATGTCTTGGTTACTTAATATTTGTTTTGAAAATCGTTAAGTTAACTGGGCGTTAATAATGGGGAATCTCTTAATGTCTTGGTTACTTAATATTTGTTTTGAAAATCGTTAAGTTAACTGGGCGTTAATAATGGGGAATCTCTTAATGTCTTGGTTACTTAATGTTTGTTTTGAAAATCGTTTAAGTTAAATGAGAATTAAGAATGGGGAATCTCTTAATGTCTCGTTTACTTATGTGTGTTTTGGTAAATCGGGCAGACCCGTGATAGGTGGCACCTTGGTAAACGGTACGGGCCCGTGATAGGCAGTACGTTTACGATTTACGTTTGGTAAGTTGTGCAGACCCGGGATAGGTGGCACCTCGGTAAACAGTACGGACCCGTGATAGGTAGTACGTTTACGACTTACGTTCCTGAGGGAATTGTGTTTGGTAAGTTGTGCAGACCCGGGATAGGTGGCACCTCGGTAAACAGTACGGACCCGTGATAGGTAGTACGTTTACGACTTACGTTCCTGAGGGAATTGTGTTTGGTAAGTTGTGCAGACCCGGGATAGGTGGCACCTCGGTAAACAGTACGGACCCGTGATAGGTAGTACGTTTACGACTTACGTTCCTGAGGGAATTGTGTTTGGTAAGTTGTGCAGACCCGGGATAGGTGGCACCTCGGTAAACAGTACGGACCCGTGATAGGTAGTACGTTTACGACTTACGTTCCTGAGGGAATTGTGTTTGTCCGTGAGAGACTGCACAGGTGTTTGTCCGTGAGAGACTACACCCTGTTAAATTGTGAATTGTTGGTTCACTTGGCATGTGTATTAATTGTGTTATGAGTGTTATGTTTTGGAATTCGGTGATAACATGTTTGCTTGCAATACCATTTCAAAACCCATGATGTTGTATTAATTGTGTTGAAAATGCTAAGTGTTATGTGTTGATTGTTGTGTATAAGTATGATGGTTATCGAGATCCCAATTGCCGTGGTAATCGCGTAGGAATTGCTAAGTGTTAGGTTGTGAACGTGATTAGGAATGACTTGAGTAAATGCATGAATTTTTGGAAAAACGATCAGGGAAATCGATTTCCCAATCGATTGGATGAGTTGCAGGAAGTTCACCATTTTGACCTAATCGATTTGCCAATCGATTGTATAAATATATCTTTCAAAATCTTTTAAGAAATCGATTTGGAAATCGATTGGCAGAGAGGCAGGAACTCAGCAAAACTGCCGAAATCGATTTGGAAATCGATTTGGCAACCCAGGGACTCATCAGAACTGACAAAATCGACTTAGAAATCGATTTGGTCATGCAGAAACTCAGCAGAACTGACCAAATCGATTTGGCAATCGATTTCCTCAGCAAAAGTACTTATTTTGAGTTAGATAATCGATTTCTCAATTGATTTATCAATGCTTTGGTCAGTTATGTATTACTTAATGGTTTGAGAACTTCATTTTGAGTTCATTGTTAATTGACAAGCATTATATGAACTTTTAGCATATGGAAAATCCTTTTAAGGTGCATGCTTAGTTGAAAGGTTATTTTGTGCATTTAAAACTTAAATGTTATGTGTTATCTGTTAATTTCGGTTGGTGACCCTTTACAATTATTGTGGAAATCTGGGCTTTGCCCTCAGATGAGAGTCAGGACGATCCTACCGATTCGTACCCTACGGACGGGAATGGAGATGGGAACGCTTGACTGCAGCTACGTTAGGAGGATCTCACGGGGCGCGTGGAGATACTCAGGGTGTATAGCTTTTTGGTAGGATGATCAGATTAGGATGATGTATAGGAACTAGGTGTCCTTCTTTTTGGATTGGAGTATTTTTAGTTTGGAAAACTGTACTTATACTAATATTGTCAGTTTGACTTTTTACTTGAATGGGTTCCATGTACCATTTGTTGTTGTGTAAATGTTTTGGATTTATAATTGGAGAAACTCTTCCGCTGTTTGTAAATTATAATGACTCAATTATTTATCCAAAGACATTTTCCTGATTTATTTCTCTGTTTTAGTTTAATTACTTTTGAAAAAAAAATATACCCTCGCTTTGAAAAACGGGGTGTTACAAGATACAAGAAATAAAGAAATACTACTAATCCAAAAACATAATAATATCAAAATGTATAAATCCTAGCTGCACCTAAAAAAAATGGATTAATCTTTAATGAAATTTAAATTTGAAAAAGTTGAACTTGATTTGGTGGGATGCGCCGAACTCATGCTATAGTGCAAAACATGAGCGACACTTGAGAATCTCAATAGCAAGCTACTGGTATAAAATCTCCCCCTAAA
>NW_027339529.1:45876-46695 GCF_000331145.2 Cicer arietinum | reverse complement strand
AAAATATGCAGCTTTCTAAACTTTACATCATCTTAAAATAGCCAGTATAAATATTTTAAACTGGGTGACAGCATGAGAGGTCCTTAAACTTTTCAAAACCTGCCAACAGACTATTTTGTCCACCAACTGAACAAAATCATTCTTCGCATGATGTGCATGTGTTCATAAGTATACATGGCCTTTTTTCATTTATCTAAATAAATTTAAAATTAAAAATCAAATAATGTATTCCTTTTTAATTTAATTTCTATTTCTATTGTTGATAAGACAAGCTGAAGATACATAGGATTTTCCCTATTTTCCTAAAACTATATATATGCATCAAAGATCAACTTGCCTTAGACTCGTGTGCCTCTTGCTAAACTTCCACTCCACATATTCTGTTTGACATGTGCCTCTTGCTAAACTTGCACTCCAAATACTCTGTTTCACTTCTACTTAGACCAAAACTATGTGGTTCCAATGTTTGTTTGCACTAAAATACTTCATAGACTTCACTCTCGGCTAAAACCCTAGTTTGACTATCTACTTAAACTCCACTCAGCAAATTATGGGTGGGCCAAATGTTCTTTTGGTAAGGACCAACCCATAATCATATCATGTCCTATATTCTGCCTAATAGTGGTTCCTTCAAAATGGAACAAAGTCTAGGGGTCTATACATTTTTTCTTTTAAGTACAAGTCTAAACTATGTTTCCAACACAAAATCATCCAACAATTTATAAGGTAGTTTTACATATAAAGTAAATAAGGCTTCACACAAAACTTAATTTAATGTTCAAATGCATAATTAAGCATGTGAATAAAGTCTTACAATTT
>NW_027339529.1:42549-45560 GCF_000331145.2 Cicer arietinum | reverse complement strand
TAATTTGACTTGTATGCATCTTGATTAATCTCATATCAATTTAATAAAACTTGCTAATCTTGTATGCCACAATTTAATTTCCGCTGTGTGTATGAAATTGATTTAATTTCATAAAGAACTGATACATTCTGATATATTCCGATTATTACGAGGTCGTACCAACCAACAGATGGGAACGCTTGACTGCAGCTACGTTAGGAGGATCTCACGGGGCGCGTGGAGATCACTCAGGGTGTTTAGTTGTTTTGTAAAATG
Source organism: Cicer arietinum (assembly GCF_000331145.2). Lineage (NCBI taxonomy): Eukaryota > Viridiplantae > Streptophyta > Magnoliopsida > Fabales > Fabaceae > Cicer > Cicer arietinum. The sequence goes on along the minus strand of NW_027339529.1, from coordinate 45,305 downwards.
ATCAGACTAGGTTGACACAGAGGGAACGGATGTCTTTCTTTTGGATCACACAGAGGTTGAGTTTAGTGTATCGAGTTTAGGGTTTCAGATTTAGGGTTTCAAGATTAGGGTTTCAGGTTAAGGGTTTCAGATTTTGGTTTTAGGGTTTCGGGTTTACGATTTTGGTTTTCAAATTTAGGGTTTCCGGTTTAGGGGTTAGGGTTGAGGGTTTAGGATTTTGGTTTTAGGGTTTTGGGTTTAATGTTTCGAGTTTAGGGTTTCTGGATTTGGGTTTAAGGTTTCAAGTTTAGGTTTCAGGATTAAGGTTTCCGATTTAGGGTTTCGAGTTTAGGGTTTCATGTTTTGGGTTTCTATTTACGGTTTCTAGTTAAGGGTTTTAGGTTTAGGGTTTTAGGATTCAAGTTTACTGTTTCGAGTTTAGGGTTTCCAGTTTAGAGATTCTGGTTAAGAGTTTTGGGTTTGGGGTTAAGGGTTTTAGGTTTCGGGTTTTAGGTTTTTTGTTTTAGGTATAGGGTTTGTAGTTTTGGGTTTAGGGTTTCGGGATAAGGGTTTCAGGATTAGGGTTTAGGATTTAGAATTTTTGGTTTTGGGTTTCAGTTTTAGGGTTTCGGGTTTAGGATTTCTGGTTTAGGATTTTGGGTTTAGGGTTTCGAGTTTAGGGTTTCTGGATTTAGGTTTAAAGTTTCTGGTTTAGGGTTTCGAGTTTTGAGTTTAGGGTTTGGGGTTTAGGGTTTCACTATTGAGGTTTCAAGTTTCGGAATTCGAGTTAAAGGTTTCACGATTAAGGTTTCAAGTTTAGGGTTTCGAGTTAATGGTTTCGAGTTTATGTTTTCATGTTTTGGGTTTTGTGTTTAGGGTTTAGGGTTTCGGGTTAAGTGTTTCAAGATTAGGGTTTTAGGTGTAGGGTTTCTGTCTTAGGGTTTCGAGATTCAAGTTTAGGGTTTGGGGTTTACAGTTTTGGGGATTTAGAGTTTAGGGTTTAGGGTTTACGATTTACGGTTTAGTGTTTAGGGTTTACGGTTTACAGTTTACAGTTTAGGGTTTGATTTAGCGTTTAGGAGGTTTAGGGTTTTAGGTGTAGGGTTTAGGGTTTCGATACTCAAGTTTAGGGTCTGGAGTTTAGAGTTTTGGGTTTAGGATTTACAGTTTAGGATTTACGGTTTAGGATTTACGGTTTAGGGTTTAGGATTTAGGGTTTATGAAGTATAGGGTTTTGAGTTTAGGTTTTCAGGTTAAGCGTTTCGGGTTCAAGGTTTAGGGTTTCGGATTTAGGGTTCTGGGATTAGGGTTTCAGATTTAGCATTTTGGATTTTGGGTTTAGGGTTTCGGGTTTAGATTTTTTGATTTAGGGTTTCTGGTTACGGGTTAAGTGATTTGGGATTTAGGATTTTTTGGTTTCGGGTATATGATTTCTTGTTTCGGATTTTGGGTTTTGGGTTTTGGGTTTCGAGTTTCTTGATTTAGGTTTAAAGTTTCTTGTTTTGGGTTGAGTTTCGGGTTTCGAGTTTTGGTTTTAGGTTTAGGGTTTCATGATTAGGGATTCGAGTTTAAGATTTTCGGTTTCAAGTTTAGGGTATCAGGTTTAGGGTTTCGGGTTGTGGATTTCTAGTTTAGGATTTTGGGTTTAGGGTTTTGGGTTTAGGGTTTCTGGATTAAGGTTTAAGGTTTCTTGTTTTGGGTTTCGAGTTTCGGATTTCAACATTTAAGTTTTAGTTTTAGGGTTTCGAGTTAAGGGTTTCGTGGTTAGGCTTTCAGGTTAAGTGTTTCAGGATTACGGTTTTGGGTTTAGGGTTTCAGGTTTAGAGTCTCGCGATTCAAGTTTAGGGTTTCGGGTTTATGGTTTCGGGTTTAGGATTTCGGATTTAGAGTTTTTGGTTTCGGGTTTAGAGTTTTGGGTTTCGGGTTTAGGGTTTGAGGTTTGGGGTTTAAGTTTTCACGTTTCAGTTTTTGGGTATTGGGTTTTTGGTTCTCGGTATAGGGTTTCTAGTTTTGGGTTTAGGGTTTATGGTTTCATGATTAGAGTTTTAGGTTTAGGGTTTCAGGTTTCAAGTTAAGCGTTTCGGGTTTAGGGTCTCAGATTTAGGGTTTTGGAATCAAGGTTTCAGGTTTAGCATTTAGGATTTCGGGTATAGGGTTTCGAGTTTAGATTTTTGTGTTTAGGATTTCGAGTTTAAGTTCCGATTTTAGTGTTTCAGGTTTAGGGTTTCAGGATAAGTGGTTCAGGTTAAGGCTTTCGTATTTCGGTTTTACGGTTTTGGGTTTCGGTTTAGGAATTTGCTTTTCGGGTTTATGGTTTCAGGTTTAGGGTTTATGGTTTAGGATTTTGGGTTTAGGGTTTTGGGCTTCGAGTTTAGGGTTACTAGATTTAGGTTTAACGTTTCAGGTTTAGGGTTTCGGCAGTAAGATTTCTAATTTAGGGTTTCGAGTTTAGGGTTTCATGTTATGGGTGTCGTGTTTAGGGTTTTGGGATTAGGATTTCAAGTTTAGCATTTAGGATTTCGGGTTTAGGGTTCCAGTTTACATTTTTGGATTTAGGGTTTCGAGTTTAGATTTTTGAGTTTATGGTTTAGGGTTTAGGGTTTCGGATTTAGGGTTTCGGATTTAGGGTTTTGGGTTAAGCGTTTCGGGTTTTGGGTTTCAAATATAGGGTTTCGGAATTAGGGTTTCAGGTTTAGCATTTAGGATTTCAGGTTTAGGATTTTGAATTTAGATTTTTGGGTTTAGGATTTCGGGTTTAAGTTTCGAGTTTAATGTTT
>NW_027339529.1:41753-42200 GCF_000331145.2 Cicer arietinum | reverse complement strand
TAATAAAAGGATAAACAAAACTAATGATTTTAAATTAATTAATTAAAAAAAAGGGTGTTACATGGTGTATATATATATAAATATATATAAACCATGTGTGTAGATATATATATCACGTGATATACACATATATATATATATATATATATATATATATATATATACCATGTGGTAGATATATACACACGTGATATATATATATTACGTAATATATTTTATATACACACGTGATATATATATCTACCCACATGGACGTGATATATGGAGTAGCTCGCGATCAAATCTATACGCAGCCATGAGTGCCGGCGAGTTAGCATGCATCTACTCCATCTTGATGCTCCACAATGACGGAATCGCAATCACCGTTAGTTTATTATCTTCCATTTAATCATCTTTCTAATTTACCAAATTCATTTTCAGATCTCAAATTTCTTTGCTTTTTTTTTT
>NW_027339529.1:32649-34797 GCF_000331145.2 Cicer arietinum | reverse complement strand
TTTCCACAAACAGCAGTTGGGCAGTAAAAGCACATGACCTTTGATGCTTTTCTGCATATGTAGCAATAATGGGAACCTATAAAAATTATTTAAAGTCATTTAGCATCACAAGAATTAAAAGACATTTAACATATAACACCATTTTCTCAAGCATTTTAGGCATAATTAGGATATGCAGGTTCATATAATGTATAGATTATAGAGTGTTCGAAAACATAACTCGGGCCAGATCACATTTTTAAAAAACATATAAGATTGACAATTGTCATGGCAGTATCAACTGCATAAATACTTAGAGACCAACGAAAGTAAAAGAAATGTATTTGAATGCCGCATAAGTATAGATAAACGTTGAAGCAGCTTACCAAAACACCAATTACTCTCATTCTTCAAAAAGGTATTGTCTTTATTCACGCATTTCGGATGATAAGCTTTAAGGCAATCCCTTTAAGCACCACAAATCAATTAACCATAAAAAGAAGGGTCACTTTTGCAAATTTGTGTGACGAGGAAGATGTCTCAGTTGCCAAAGCACATTACTTTAGTCAAAGAAAGGGGGAAGTGATGGAAAAGAACCCAACTTCTATATCCAGTAACGCTGAATTCCATTGAACTATGTACATCAAGTTACATTTTGCTGGAAAAAACACAAAAATAACTCCAAATAATTGCAATATATTTAACAACCACATACAACAGGAAAATGTTATGTTCTTATTCTTAAATAACGAAGACAAACATAAATTTTACCCAAGTAGTCAAAACATATTATTAGCAACAATATAACTCAGAAACATATTCATTCCATAGTATCTGCATAAGATCAACAATTATGACTATCCATGACATAGGATTTTGGGTTTTAGTTTTAGGGTTTCGAGTTTAGGGTTTCTGATTTAGGTTTAAGGTTTTCTGGTTTTGGGTTTCAAGTTTAGAGTTTCGGGTTTAGGATTTCGGATTTAAGGTTTCATGTTTAGGGTTTGAGGTCAGGGTTTTGAGTTTAGGGTTTCATGTTTTGGGTTTTGGGTTTCGTGTTAAGGGTTTCGGGTTAAGTCCTCCAGGATTAGGGTTTTAGGTTTAGGGTTTCAGGTTTAGGATTTTGGGATTCAAATTTTGGGTTTCAGATTTCGGATTTTGGGTTTTTGGTTCTAGGTATAGGGTTACTAGTTTTGGGTTTAGGGTTGCATCATTACAATTTCAAGTTTCGGGTTTAGGGTTTTAGGTTAAGCGTTTTGGGTTTAGGGTTTCGGATTTAGGGTTTTGGGATTAGGGTTTTGGGTTTAGAGTTTCAGATTTAGGATTTCGGGATTACGGTTTCAGGTTTAGGGTTTCGGGTTTAGATTTTAGGGTTTACGGTTTTGAATTTAAGGTTTTGTGATTAGGCTTTTGGGAATAGGGTTTCAGGTTTAGCATTTAAGATTTCGGGTTTAGAGTCTCGAGTGTAGGGTTTACGGTTTTTGGTTCTTGGAATGGGGTTTCTAGATTTGGGTTTAGGGTTTCATGATTAAAGTTTTGGGTTTATGGTTTCGAGTTTAGGGTGTAGGGTTTCAGGTTAAGCGTTTTGGTTTTAGAGTTTACGATTTCGGATTTAGGGATTTGGGATTACAGTTTCAGGTTTAGCATTTAGGATTTCGGTTTGGTGTTTCGGGTGTAGGGTTTAGGGTTTTGAGATTAGATTTTTGGGTTTGGGGTTTCGGGTTAAGTGTTTTGGGATTATGGTTTTAGGTTTAGAGTTTCTGGTTTATGGTTTTTGAGATTAAGGTTTCAGGTTTGAGGTTTCGAGTTAAGGGTTTGGGGTTTAGGGTTTGATGTTTGGGGTTTAGGTTTTCACGTTTCGGATTTTGGGTTCTAGGTATAGGGTTTCTAGTTTTAGGTTTAAGGTTTCGTGAATAGAGTTTCAGGTTCAGGGTTTCAGGTTTCAGGTTAGGCGTTTGGGGTTTAGGGTTTCAAATTTAGGATTTCAGGTTAGGGTTTCGAATATAGATTTTTGGGTTTAGGATTTCAGGTTTAAGTTTCGAGTTTAGTGTTTTGGATTTAGCGTTTTGGGTTTAGGGTTTCGGGTTTAGGGTTCCAAGAATAAGGTTTCAGGTTTCGGATTTCGGTTTTAGAGTTTCGGGTTTAGGATTTTGGTTCTCGGGTTTAGGGTTT